>NC_046156.1:72849631-72989631 GCF_011064425.1 Rattus rattus | reverse complement strand
CTATTTAGACCTGGCTGGCTGGCCTAAAACTCATAGAATTCCACCTTTCTTTGTCATCATAATTCTGGGATTAAAGGCATATACCAACTGCTTGATTCTACTTATCTTAATATGTTTTCCAATCTGAGTTAAATCTAGACTCAAGAACATAACTAATTAATCGTGTTCAGATCCACAGTTACCATGAAGAGGAGTATAGAATGGTATGGCTATGGTCAATAATCAGAGCCACAGAGCAATAATCAGCCACATGGGCAATTCACCACAAAGCAGCTACCCTATGGACGCTGTGTCGGTCCTGCTCTGCAGTCAGTGAACTCCAAAGCAGCTGCTGAGGCAGGGCTCTACTCTCTTGTAGATCCACTCTGCTGCCCACTCAACTCAACTGTTCCTTAACATTCATAGATTCTTTTTTTCCCTCCATCTTTATTAAATTGGGTATTTCTTAATTACATTTCAATTGTTATTCCCTTTCCTGGTTTCCAGGTCAACAGCCCCTATTCCCTCCCCCTCCCCTTCTCTATGGGTGTTCCCTTCCCCATCCTCCCTCGTTATCACCCTCCCCCCAACAATCCCGTTCACTGGGGGTTCAGTCTTAGCAGGACCCAGGGCTTCCCCTTCCACTGGTACCCTTACTAGGCTATTCACTGCTACCTATGAGGTCAGAGTCCAGGGTCAGTCCAAGTATAGTCTTTGGGTAGTGGCTTAGTCCCTGGAAGCTCTGGTTGGTTGGCATTGTTGTTCATATGGGGTCTTGAGCCCCTTCAAGCTCTTTCAGTCCTTTCTCTGAATCCTTAATATGGCAGTATACAACATACTGACTCTTGGAGAGAAAAGACAGAACTGTGTAGCTGCTGCTCAAATGAAAGAAATGCTGACTGCATTCAGAAATGCTTATAGCAGATAAAGCTTGGAAGAGGCATCTTGAGCACAGAGAGCCAGTGAACTTTTCTGTACACCAGGTTTACTGAGCACTGACTACTTAAAGTGACTTCATGGACATAATGTACAATAACATTGTGAGAGCACAAAAAGGATAGCTTAAGACATGTGCACAGAGGCTCTGAGGAGGGCAATCCAGTAAAGAAGAGCTTGGAGTTAAGGACTAAGCAAGGTGTTTATGAAGGGAAAAAAAGGGCAAGAGCCATGACCTCATGTGTGGACCAAAGAGAACTAGTAATGTTTTCTATTGCAAATCCATCCCTGGTTCCTCTTTTTCATTCAGTCCCATGTTTCCATGAAGCATCTCTTAATATTACATATTTAGATATTTCCATTCATTCTCCTGGTTCTCTGGCCTTTTTCCCTGTCTCTCCCCATACCTGATCCTGCTCCTCCTTTCCCCCTCCCTTCCCCTCTCCCTCACTGATCCTTTCCTGCTCTTCTTCTGCCTGTGATTATTTGTTCCCCTTTCTAAGTGTGATTTAAACATCTTCACTTGAGTCTTCCTTCTTGTTAAACCTCTATGGTCTGTGGGTTGTAACATGGCATACCATGCATATTCATTTGAGTCTGGGTTACCTCACTCAGGATGATATTTTCTAGGTCAATCCATTTGCATGTAATATTCATGATGTCCTCATTTTAATGGCTAAATAGTAATCCCATTGTGTAAATGAACCACATTTTCTGTATCCATTCTTCTGTTGAGGGACATCCAGGTTGCTTCTAGCAGTTGTCTGAGACAGATGGAGATACATACTGCCAACCATTGGAGTGAGGTCAGCAAGCCCTACAGAAGAGTTACAGGAAGGATTTAGGGGGCTGAAGGGGATGTCAACTCCAGAGGAAGAGCAACAGTGTCAACTAACCTGGACTCCCGAGAGTTCCCAGAGGCTAAGCCACCAAAAAGCATACATTGGCTGGTCTGAGGCCCCTGAAACATATAAAGCAGAAGACTCAATGGGAGACTCACCTAATCCTGTAGAGAATAGATGTCCAAGGGAAAAGGGATATGGAGAAGGCACCCTCTCAGAGGGAAAGGGGAGAATAGGATGGAGAACTCTGGGACAGGGGACTGGGGACTATATTTGAAGAGTAAATAAATAAAATAATTAAAATGTATATGTAGCATATTTGGAAAAGAGCTACATGTTTTGTTTAATATTGTTGGTTTTAAAGGGATTGTCTTCTTACACAGGCTAGCTAAGGTATCTGACCAGGTCTATAGGACATGCCAAGCTTTCCTTGTGCTGTGAAGCTGATCTGATGCTCTGGTCCTTGCTCTGCCTTTTTCACTCGCTGACCTTGAGGTGAGCAGATACGCCATGCCACATGCTTGAACCACTGTATTCTCATCATCTTGGGCATGAAAAGTAAAATACAAGACAATCACAGGCTGAATCTTTCAAAACAAGCCAGAGCAAATCGTCTCTTTCTATAAGGTTATTTTCTCCGTGTTTAGAGAAAGCTGGTGAATGTATCATGTTGCTGTTTCTGTATCTGCTATGTTTTGCTTTGGTTTTTCATCTTCAGTCATTCTTTTCCAAATGTCCAACATTCCCAAAGGATTTGATTTGTATACTCTGACATTGATCAGAAGCATAGCTTTTGGGGAGTGAATCAGGTCCTTATCATGCATTTTCCCACTGTACACTTTGTATTAACAATGCTGTATCTGATGCCTAGCTTTATTACTATCTATTTTTGTCTACTGACTTCACCACTCTGAGAACCTTGTATCTTATTCTGGTTTTTGCTCTCAGCATTTAGCACAATCCGATATGCTAACTGAGATGTGTCGGTTTCTCCAAGAGAGAGTTCTCTCTACTTTCTAGTTTGAGGGGGACAGAAAAGCAAAACCAAGATAAAAGCAAAGGCCATGTTCATCATCTCAATTATGAGCAGAGTTCAAGTAATTGGACACTTATGGTAGAGCTGACGGCCTTGCCTAATGTCGGATTTCCAAATGGCACAGTTGTGCCAATGAGTCTCAGGAAGCAGCAGGCTGAGTAGATCACTGCAAACACGTAATGAGAAGGGGCTGAACAACACTGGCACTGTAGTAATTGGACATCATTCACTGAGTGAAAAGGTCATGAGTGGGCAAAAGCACACTCATTAGCAAGGCTGGACCATTGCTGTGACTAGAACAAATCATAGAAATCTGACTCTAGGAACAAGAACTGAAATATAACACAGTCGAGGAACGAGAAAATTAGGATATAAAGATACCATCAACATCTCATTTTGATAAGTTCTATTAATTTAAGACAGCTATTGATATATCAAATATTAATTTACTAAAATGACTTTTGCTCTCCACATAAATTGGATTTCTTCAATGATTATGCATGTATAGAAAATGTAACCTTTCAGGAGGCTTAGGTTGACAGTAATTATTTAATTTTAGGCTTCACTGTTTTATTTATTATTTTCCCTCTAACAATGGCCTCTGCTTCCTATGATCTAATAGGAAACTCAGTGAACAATAAATTAGTTATAAAATCCTAAAATTTTAAACATAGCAACTCACAGGCTGCTTAGCAACAGTCCAGGATGCTAAAGCTTAATTTTGGATCAGTTACCCTGAAGGAGCTGCGGAATTAAATTTTTATATTGCAATGCCTTAGAAAGCTGCTAGCCCATGTCAAAAATATTTTTTGCCATCCCAGTTATTAAATTTTTCAGAGCTTCTTCAAGCATCAAATTAAAAGTGCTTTTTGAACTTGACAATATTTTTTATTAAAAAAATAGAAAGTTTATTTTTGATTATAGATAAATATAATGCCTAAAAATAATGAACTAAACCTCAAGGAAAATATTTAAATATTTAATTGTATTATTTTTATTTATGTGTACTTTGTGGTATATGCATTTGATTTGATGTGTCAGATCACCCTGGAGCTGGAGTCTAGATTGTTGTGAGCTGCCAGGCACTGATGCTGAGAGCTGAACTTGAGTCCTCTGCCAGAGCAGAGCAATTCTTTTTCCCCCCAACTTTATTAACTTGAGTATTTCTTATTTACATTTCGATTGTTATTCCTGGGCCAACTTCCCTATAACCCCTACTCCTCCCCTCCTCTATGAGTGTTCCCCTCCCCATCCTCCCTTCATTAACGCCCTCCCCCCAACAATCACGTTCACTGAGGGTTCAGTATGGCAGGACCAAGGTCTTCCCCTTCCACTGGTGCTCTTACTAGGCTATTCATTGCTACCTATGAGGTTGGAGCCCAGGGTCAGTCCATGTATATTCTTTGGGTAGTGGCTTAGTCACTGGAAGCTCTGGTTGGTTGGCATTGTTGTTCATATGGAGTCTCAAGCCCCTTCAAGCTCTTCCAGTCCTTTCTCTGATTCCTTCAACAGGGGTCCCGATCTCAGTTCAGTGGATTGCTGCTGGCATTCGCCTACGTATTTGCTGTATTCTGGGTGTGTCTCTCAGGAGAGAACTACATCCGGTACCTGTCAGCCTGCACTTCTTTGCTTCATCCATCTTATCTGATTGGGTGGCTGTATATGTATGGGCCACATGGGGATCAGGCTCTGAATGGGTGTTCCTTCTGCCTCTGTTCTAAACTTTGCCTCCCTATTCCCTCCCAAGGGTTTTCTTGTTTCCCTTTTAAAGAAGGAGTGAAGCATTCACATTTTGGTCATCCTTCTTGAGTTTCATGTGTTCATTGCATCTAGGGTAATTCAAGCATTTGGGTTAATAGCCACTTATCAATGAGTGCATACCATGTGTGGTTTTCTGTGATTGGGTTACCTCACTCAGGATGATATTTTCCAGTTCCCTCCATTTGCCTATGAATTTCATAAAGTCATTGTTTTTGATAGCTGAGTAATATTCCATTGTGTAGATATACCACATTTTCTGTATCCATTCCTCTCTTGAAGGGCATCTGGGTTCTTTCCAGCTTCTGGCTATTATAAATAAGGCTGCTATGAACATAGTGGAGCATGTGTCTTTGTTATATGTTGGGGCATCTTTTGGGTATTTGCCCAAGAGAGGGATAGCTGGGTACTCAGGTAGTTCAATATCCAATTTTCTGAGGAATCTCCAGACTGATTTCCAGAATGGTTGTACCAGTCTTCAATCCCAACAACAATGGAGGAGTGTTCCTCTTTCTCCGAATCCTCTCCAGCATCTGCTGTCACCTGAGTTTTTGATCTTTGCCATTCTCACTGGTGTGAGGTGAAATCTCGGGGTTGTTTTGATTTGCATTTCCCTTATGATTAAAGATGTTGAACATTTCTTTAGGTGTTTCTCAGCCATTCGGCATTCCTCAGCTGTGAATTCTTTGTTTAGCTCTGAACACCATTGTTTTAATAGGGTTATTTGTCTCCCTGCGGTCTAACTTCTTGAGTTCTTTGTATATTTTGGATATAAGCCCTCTATCAGTTTTAGGATTGGTAAAGATCTTTTACCAATCTGTTGGTTGCCATTTTGACCTAACAACAGTGTCCTTTGCCTTACAGAAGCTTTGGAGTTTTATAAGATCCCATTTGTTGATTCTTGATCTTAGAGCATAAGCCACTGGTGTTTTGTTCATGAAATTATCTCCAGTGTCTATGTGTTCGAGATTCTTCCCCACTTTTTCTTCTATTAGTTTGAGTGTATGTGGTTTGATGTGGAGTTCTTGATCCACTTGGACTTAAGCTTTGTACAGGGTGATAAGCAGGGATCGATCTGCATTTTTCTACATGCTGACCTCCTATTGAACCAGCACCATTTGCTGAAAATGTTATCTTTTTTCCATTGGATGGTTTTGGCTCCTTTGTCAAAAATCAAATGACCATAGGTGTGTGCGTTCATCTGGGTCTTCAATTCTATTCCACTGGTCTATCTGTCTGTCTCTGTACCAATACCATGCAGTTTTTATCACTATTGCTCTGTAATACTGCTTGAGTTCAGGGATAGTGAGTCCCCTGGGAGTCCTTTTATTGTTGAGGAGAGTGTTTGCTATCCTGAATTTTTGTTATTCCAGATATATTTGTAAATTGTTCTGTCTACCTCTCTGAAGAATTGGGTTGTTATTTTGATGGGGATTACATAGAATCTGTAGAATCTCTCCATTTAGTTTAATGTTAGCTACTGGTTTGCTGTATATGGCTTTTACTATGTTTAGGTATGGGCCTTGAATTCCTATTCTATCCAGGACTTTTATCATGAAGGGTGTTGAATTTTGTCAAATGCTTTCTCAGCTTGTAATGAAATGATCATCTGGTTTTTATCTTTCAGTTTGTTTATATAATGGATTATGTTGATTTTTTCCGTATATTAAAGCATTCCCTGCATTCCTCAGATGAAGCCTATTTGAGCATGGTGGATGACTGTTTTGATGTGCTCTTGGATTCGGTTTGCCAGAATTTTATTGAGTATTTTTGCATTGATATTCATAAGGGAAATTGGTCTGAAGTTCTCTTTCTTTGTTGGGTCTTTGTGTGGTTTAGGTATGAGAGTAATTGTGGCTTCATAGAAGGAATTCGGTAATGCTCCATCTGTTTCAATTTTGTGGAATAGTTTGGATAGTATTGGTATGAGGTCTTCTATTAAGATCTGATAGAATTCTGCACTGAACCCATCTGGACGTGGGCTCTTTTTGGTTGGGAGACCTTTAATGACTGCTTCTATTTCTTTAGTAGTTATGGGGATGTTTAAATAGTTTATCTGTTCCTGATTTAACTTCGGTACCTGGTATCTGTCTAGGAAATTGTCCATTTCCTGCAGATTTTCAAGTTTATTGAATATAGGCTTTTGTAGTAGGATCTGATGATATTTTGAATTTCCTCTGAATCTGTAGTTATGTCTCCCTTTTCATTTCTGATTTTGTTAATTTGGACACACTTTGTTAATTTGGACACTCTCTGTGTCTGTCTCTTATACACATCTAGATGTGTATAAGAGACAGTCTAGTTCACTAGGGGTTCAGTCTTAGCAGGACCCAGGGCTTCCCCTTCCACTGGTGCTCTTACTAGGATATTCATTGCAACCTACGAGGTCAGAGTCCAGGGTCAGTCCATGTATAGTCTTTGGGTAGTGGCTTAGTCCCTGGAAGCTCTGGTTGGTTGGCATTGCTGTACATATGGGGTCTCGAGCTCCTTCAAGCTCTTCCAGTTCTTTCTCTGATTCCTTCAACAGGGGTCCTGTTCTCAGTTCAGTGGTTTCCTGCTGGCATAACGCCTCTGTATTTGCTGTATTCTGGCTGTGTCTCATGAGCGATCTGGCACTCACATTTTGATCATCCGTCTTGAGTTTCGTTTGTTCTAGGCATCTAGGGTAACTCAAGCATTTGGGCTAATAGCTACTTATCAATGAGTACATACCATGTATGTCTTTCTGTGATTGGGTTAGCTCACTCAGGATGATATTTTCCAGTTCCAACCATTTGCCTACGAATTTCATAAAGTCATTGTTTTGATAGCTGAGTAATATTCCATTGTGTAGATGTACCACATTTTCTGTATCCATTCCTCTGTTGAAGGGCATCTGGGTTCTTTCCAGCTTCTGGCTATTATAAATAAGGCTTCGATGAACATAGTGGAGCACGTGTCTTTTTTATATGTTGGGGCATCTTTTGGACATATGCCCAAGAGAGGTATAGCTGATCCTCAGGCAGTTCAATGTCCAATTTTTGAGGAACCTCCAGACTGATTTCCAGAATGGTTGTAGCAGTCTGCAACCCCACCAACAATGGAGGAGTGTTCCCTTTCTCCACATCCTCGCCAGCATTTGCTGTCACCTGAGTTTTTGATCTTAGCCATTCTCACTGGGTGAGGTGAAATCTCAGGGTTGTTTTGATTTGCATTTCCTTATGACTAACGATGTTGAACATTTCTTTAGGTGTTTCTCAGCCATTCGGCATTCCTCAGCTGTGAATTTCTGTTTAGCTCTGAACCCCATTTTTTAATAGGGTTATTTGTCTCCTTGCTGTCTAACTTCTTCAGTTCTTTGTATATTTTGGATATAAGCCCTCTATCTGTTGTAGGATTGGTAAAGATCTTTTCCCAATCTGTTGGTTGCCGTTTTGTCCTAACCACAGTGTCCTTTGCCTTACAGAAGCTTTGCAGTTTTATGAGATCCCATTTGTCGATTCTTGATCTTAGAGCATAAGCCATGGGTGTTTTGTTCAGGAAATTTTTCCAGTGCCCATGTGTTCCAGATGCTTCCCTAGTTTTTCTTCTATTAGTTTTGAGTGTGTCTGGTTTGATGGAGGTCCTTGATCCACTTGGACTTAAGCTTTGTACAGGGTGATAAGCATGGATCGATCTGCATTCTTCTACATGTTGACCTCCAGTTGAACCAGCACCATTTGCTGAAAATGCTATTCTTTTTCCATTGGATGGATTTGGCTCCTTTGTCAAAAATCAAGTGACCATAGGTGTGTGGATTCATTTCTGGTCTTCAATTCTGTTCCATTGGTCTATCTGTCTGTCTCTGTACCAATACCATGCAGTTTTTATCACTATTGCTCTGTAATACTGCTTGAGTTCAGGGATAGTGATTCCCCTGAAGTCCTTTTTATTGTTGAGGATAGTTTTAGCTATCCTGGTTTTTTTGTTATTCCAGATGAATTTTTACAAATTGTTCTGTCTAACTCTTTGAAGAATTGATTGGTATTTTGATGGGGATTGCATTGAATCTGTAGATCGCTTTTTGGTAAAATGGCCATTTTTACTATATTAATCCTGCCAATCCATGAGCATGGGAGATCTTTCCACCTTCTGAGGTCTTCTTCAATTTCTTTCTTCAGTGTCTTGAAGTTCTTATTGTACAGATCTTTTACTTGCTTGGTTAAAGTCACACCGAGGTATTTTATATTATTTGGGTCTATTATGAAGGGTGTCGTTTCCCTAATTTCTTTCTCGGCTTGTTTCTCTTTTGTGTAGAGGAAGGCTACTGATTTATTTGAGTTAATTTTATACCCAGCCACTTTGTTGAAGTTGTTTATCAGCTTTAGTAGTTCTCTGGTGGAACTTTTGGCATCACTTAAATATACTATCATATCATCTGCAAATAGTGATATTTTGACTTCTTCTTTTCCGATCTGTATCCCCTTGATCTCCTTTTGTTGTCTGATTGCTCTGGCTAGAACTTCAAGAACTATATTGAATAAGTAGGGAGAGTGGGCAGCCTTGTCTAGTCCCTGATTTTAGTGGGATTGCTTCAAGTTTCTCTCCATTTAGTTTAATGTTAGCAACTGGTTTGCTGTATATGGCTTTTACTATGTTTAGGTATGGGCCTTGTATTCCTATTCTTTCCAGGACTTTTATCATGAAGGGGTGTTGAATTTTGTCAAATGCTTTCTCAGCATCTAATGAAATGATCATGTGGTTTTGTTCTTTCAGTTTGTTTATATAATGGATCACGTTGATGGTTTTCTTTCAGATATTAAACCATCCCTGCATGCCTGGGATGAAGCCTACTTGATCATGGTGGATGATTGTTTTGATGTGCTCTTGATTGGTTTACAGAATTTTGTTGAGTATTTTTATGCGCCAATGTTCATAAGGGAAATTGGTCTGAAGTTCTCTTTCTTTGTTGGGTCTTTGTGTGGTTTAGGTATAAGAGTAATTGTGGCTTCATAAAAGAAATTTGGTAGTGCTCCATCTGTTTCAATTTTGTGGAATAGTTTGGATAGTATTGGTATGAAGTCTTCTATGAAGGGCTGATAAATTCTGCACTGCACCCATCTGGACCTGGGCTTTTTGGTTGGGAGACCTTTAATGACTGCTTCTATTTCCTTAGGAGTTATGGGGTTGTTTAACTGGTTTATCTGTTCCTGATTTAACTTCGTACCTGGTATCTGTCTAGGAAATTGTCCATTTCTGTAGATTTTCAAGTTTTGTAGAATATAGGCTTTTATAGTAAGATCTAATGATTTTTTGAATTTCCTCTGAATCTGTAGTTATGTCTCCCTTTTCATTTCTGATTTTGTTAATTTGGACACACTCTCTGTGTCCTCTTGTTAGTCTGGCTAGGGGTTTATCTATCTTGTTGATTTTCTCAAAGAACCAACTTTTGGTTCTGTTGATTCTTTCTATGGTCCTTTTTGTTTCTACTTGGTTGATTTCAGCTCTGAGTTTGATTATTTCCTGCCTTCTACTCCTCCTGTGTGTATTTGCTTCTTTTTGTTCTCGAGCTTTTAGGTGTGCCGTCAAGCTGCTGACATATGCTCTTTCCTGTTTCTTTCTGCAGGCACTCAGCGCTATGAGTTTTCCCTTAGCACAGCTTTCATTGTGTCCCATAAGTTTGGGTATGTTGTACCTTCATTTTCATTAAATTCTAAAAAGTTTTTAATTTCTTTCTTTATTTCTTCCTTGACCAGGTTATCATTGAGTAGAGCATTGTTCAGTTTCCACGATATGTGGGCATTCTTCCTTTATTGTTATTGAAGACCAGCTTTAGGTCCGTGGGTGGTCCGATAGCACGCATGGGATTATTTCTATCTTTCTGTATCTGTTGAGGCCTGTTTTTGACCAATTATATGGTCAATTTTGGAGAAAGTACCATGAGGAGCTGAGAAGAAGGTATATCCTTTTTGCTTTAGGGTAGAACGTTCTATAAATATCCGTTAAGTCCATTTGGCTCATGACTTCTCTTTGTCTACGTCTCTGTTTAATTTCTGTTTCCATGATCTGTCCATTGATGAGAGTGGGGTGTTGAAATCTCCTACTATTATTGTGTGAGGTGCAATGTGTGTTTTGAGCTTTAGTAAGGTTTTTTTTACGTATGTAGGTGCCCTTGTATTTGGGGCATAGATATTTAGGATTGAGAGTTCATCTTGGTGGATTTTTCCTTTGATGAATATAAAGTGTCCTTCCTTATCTTTTTTGATGACTTTTAGTTGGAAATTGATTTTATTTGATATTAGAATGGCTACTCCAGCTTGCTTCTTCAGACCATTTGCTTGGAAAGTTGTTTCCCAGCCTTTCACTCTGAGGTAGTGTCTGTCTTTGTCTCTGAGGTGTGTTTCCTGTAGGCAGTAGAATGCAGGGTCCCTGTTGTATCCAGTTTGTTAATCTATGTCTTTTTATTGGGAGTTGAGGCCATTGATGTTGAGAGATATTAAGGAATAGTGATTATTGCTTCCTGTTATATTCATATTTGGATGAGAGGTTATGTTTTTGTGCTTTTCTTCTCTTTGTTTTGTTGCCAAGACGATTAGTTTCTTACTTCTTCTAGGGTTTAGCTTGCCTCCTTATGTTGGGCTTTTACCATTTATTATCCTTTGTAGTGCTGGATTTGTAGAAAGATATTGTGTAAATTTGGTTTTGTCATGGAATATCTTGGTTTCTCCATCTATGTTAATTGAGAGTTTTGCAGGATACAGTAGCCTGGGCTGGCATTTGTGTTCTCTTAGGGTCTGTATGACATCAGTCCAGGATCTTCTGGCCTTCATAGTTTCTGTAGAAGTCTGGTGTGATTCTGATAGGTCTGCTTTTATATGTTACTTGACCTTTTTTCCTTACTCCTTTTAATATTCTTTTTTTTTTTTGGGCTTTTGGTGTTTTGCCTATTTTGTGCCGGGGGTGTTTCTTTTCTGGTCCAATCTATTTGGAGTTCTGTAGGCTTCTTGTATGCCTATGGGTATCTCTTTTTTTAGGTTAGGGAAGTTTTCTTCTATGATTTTGTTGAAGATATTTACTGGTCCTTTTTGGGAGTCTTCACTCTCTTCTATACCTATTATCCTTAGGTTTGATCTTCTCATTGAGTCCTGGATTTCCTGTATGTTTTGGACCAGTAGCTTTTTCCTTCTTACATTATCTTTGACAGTTGAGTCAATGATTTCTATGGAATCTTCTGCTCCTGAGATTCTCTCTTCCATCTCTTGTATTCTGTTGGTGAAGCTTGTATCTACAGCTCCTTGTCTCTTCTTTTGGTTTTCTATATCCAGGGTTATTTCCATGTGTTCTTTCTTGATTGCTTCTATTTCCATTTTTAATTCCTTCAACTGTTTGTTTGTGTTTTCCTGGAATTCTTTCAGGGATTTTTGCGATTCCTCTCTGTAGGCTTCTACTTGTTCTCTAAGGGAGTTCTTCACGTCTTTCTTGAAGTCCTCCAGCATCATGATCAAATCTGATTTTGAAACTAGATCTTGCTTTTCTGGTGTGTTTGGATATTCCATGTTTGTTTTGGTGGGGGAATTGGGCTCCGATGATGCCATGTAGTCTTGGTTTCTGTTGCTTGTGTTCCTGCGCTTGCCTCTCGCCATCAGATTATCTCTAGTGTTACTTTGTTCTGCTAATTCTGACAGTGGCTAGACTGTCCTATAAGCCTGTGTGTCAGGAGTGCTGTAGACCTGTTTTACTGTTTTTTTTCAGCCAGTTATGGGGACAGAGTGTTCTGCTTTTTGTGTGTGTAGTTTTGTCCTCTACAGGTCTTCAGCTGTTCCTGTGGGCCTGTGTCTTGAGTTCACCAGGCAGGTCACTTGCAGCAGAAAAGTTGGTCTTACCTGTGGTCCCGAGGCTCAAGTTCGTTTGAGGGGTGCTGCCCACGGGCTCTCTGAGGTGGCAGCAACGGGAAGATCTGCGCTGCCTCTTCCGGGAGCCTGTCCGTGCACCAGGGTTCCAGATGGCCTCCGTGTTTTCCTCTGAATCAGCAATGTGTGTAGAGAGCAGTCTCTTCTGGTTTCGAGGCGTGTCTGCCTCTCTGAAGGTTTAGCTCTCCTTCCCACGGGATTTGGGGTGCAGAGAACTGTTTATCCGGTCTGTTTCCTTCAGGTTCAAGGTGTCTCAGGTAGGGCTCCTGCCTCACCTGGGCCCTCTCCCACGGGAGCCCAGAGGCCTTATACAGTTTCCTCTTGGGCCAGGGATGTGGGCAGGGGTGGGCAGTGTTGGTGGTCTCTTCTGCTCTGCAGCCTCAGGAGTGCCCACCTGACCAGGCGGTAAGGTATCTCCTCCACGGGTTCTGGGAGCAGAGAGCTGCTGCGGGCCGGGATCCGCGGGTGTGGGACTTCCGGTAAACACAGGACGTGCCTGGTCCTAGAGGGATTCTGCCTCTGTTGTCCCGATTCCACCCGGCAAGTCACTTGCAGCAGATAAGTTAGTCTTACCTTTGGTCCCGAGGCTCGAGTTCGCTCGCGGGGTCTCCCTTTTCATTTTTGATTTTGTTAATTTGTACACACTCTCTGTGTCCTCTCGTTAGTCTGGCTAAGGGTTTATCTATCTTGTTGATTTTCTCAAAGAACCAACTTTTGGTTCTGTTGATTCTTTCTATGGTCCTTTTTGTTTCTACCTGGTTGATTTCAGCTCTGAGTTTGATTATTTCCTGCCTTCTACTCCTCCTCGTGTATCTGATTCTTTTTGTTCTAGACCTTTTAGGTGTGCTGTCAAGCTGCTGATATATGCTCTCTCCTGTTTCTTTCTGCAGGCACTCAGAGCTATGAGTTTTCCCCTTAGCACAGCTTTCATTGTGTCCCATAAGTTTGGGTATGTTGTATCTTCATTTTCATTAAATTCTAAGAAGTCTTTAATTTCTTTCTTTATTTTTTCCTTGACCAGGTTATCATTCAGTAGCGTATTGTTCAACTTCCATGTCTTTCCTTATTGTTATTGAAGACAATCCTTAGCTTGTGGTGGTCTCATAGGACACATGGGATTATTTCTATCTTTCTGTATCTATTGAGGCCTGTTTCATGACCAATTACATGGTCAATTTTGCAGAAAGTACCATGAGATTGTGAGAAGAAGGTATATCCTTTTATTTTAGGATAGAATGTTCTATAAATAGCTGTTAAGTCCATTTGGTTCATTACTTCTCTTAGTCTGTCTATGTTTCTGTGTAATATCTGTCCATTGATAAAAGTGGGATGTTGAAATCTCCTACTATTATTGTGTGAGATGCAATGTGTGCTTTGAGCTTTAGCAAGGTTTCTTTTATGTATGTAGGTGACCTTGCATTTGGAGCATAGATATTTAGGATTGAGAGTTCATCTTGGTGGATTTTTCCTTTGATAAATATAAAGTGTCCTTCTTTATCTTTTTTGATGACTTTTAGTTGAAAGTCGATTTTATTTGATATTAGAATGGCTACTCCAGCTTGCTTCTTCAGACCATTTGCTTGGAAAGTTGTTTTCCAGCCTTTTACTCTGAGGTAGTGTCTGTCTTTATCTCTGAGGTGTGTTTCCTGTAGGCAGCAAATGTTGCTTCCTCGTTATGTATCCAGTTTGTTAATATGTGTCTTTTTATTGGGTAATTGAGTCCATTGATATTGAGAGACATTAAAGAGTAGTTATTGTTGTTTCTTGTTATCTTCGTATTTGGAGGTGAGATTATGTTTGTGTGCTTGTCTTCTCTTTGTTTTGTTGCAAAATGATTAGTTTCTTGCTTTTTCTAGGGTGTAGCTTGCCTCCTTATGTTGGGCTTTACCATTTATTATCCTTTGTCGGGCTGGATTTGTATAAAGATATTCTATAAATTGGTTTTGTCATGGAATATCTTGGTTTCTCCATCTATGTTAATTGAGAGTTTTGCTGGATACAGTAACCTGGGCTGGCATTTCTGTTCTCTTGGGGTCTGTATGACATCTATCGAGGATCTTCTGTCTTTCATAGTCTCTGGCGAGAAGTCTGGTATGATTCTGATAGGTCTGCCTTTTTAAGTTACTTGACCTTTTTCCCTTACTGCTTTTAATATTCTTTCTTTGTTTTGTGCATTTGGTGTTTTGACTATTATGTGACAGGAGTTTCTTTTCTGGTCCAATCTCTTTGGTGTTCTCTGGGCTTCTTGTATGTTTATGGGCGTCTCTTTCTTTAGGTTAGGGAAGTTTTCTTCTATGGTTTTGTTGAAGTTATTTAGTGGTCCTTTGAGCTGGGAGTCTTCAATCTCTTTTATGCTTATTAATCCTTAGACTTGATCTTCTCATTTTGTCCTGGATTTCTTGTATGTTTTGGACCAGTAGCTTTTTCCATTTTCCATTATCTTTGACCGTTGTGTCTATGATTTCTATGGAATCTTCTGCTCCTGAGTTTCTCTCTTCTATCTCTTGTATTCTGTTGGTGATGCTTGTATCTATGGCTCCTTGTCCCTTCCGTTGGTTTTCTATATCCAGGGTTGTCTCCCTTTGTGCTTTCTTTATTGCTTCTATTTCCATTTTTAATTCCTTCCACTGTTTGATTGTGTTTTCCTGGAATTCTTTCAGGGATTTTTGTGATTCCTCTCTACAGACTTCTACTTGTTTATTTATGTTTTCCTCAGTTTCTCTAAGAGAGTTCTTTATGTCTTTCTTGAAGTCCTCTATCATCATATTCTAATGTGATTTTAAATCTAGATCTTGCTTTTCTGGTGTGTTTGGATATTCAGTGTTTGCTTTGGTGGGAGAATTGGGCTCCCATGATGCCATGTAGTTGTAGTCTTGGTTTCTGTTGCTTGGGTTCTTGTGCTTGCCTCTTGCCATCAGGTTGTCTCTGTTATTAAGTTGTTCTGCTATCTGACAGTGGCTAGACTGTCCTATAGGCCTGTGTGTTAGGGGTGCTGTAGACCCGTTTTCCTGTTTTCTTTCAGCCAGTTATGGGAGCAGAGTGTTTTGCTTTTGGGTGTGTAGTCTTTCCTCTCTACTGGTCTTCAGCTGTTTCTGTGGGACTGTGTCCTGATTCCACCATGCAGGTTGCTTGGAGCAGAAAAGTTGGTCTTACCTGTGGTCCCGCTGCTGAAGTTGCTTGTGAGGGGCTGCTTTTGAGCTCTCCATGAGAGCGCAACCAGGAGGGCCTGTGCTGCCTTTTCTTGGGGCCCCTGTGCACCGGGGTCCCAGATGGTGTTATGTGTTTTCCTCTGGAGTCAGAAATGTGGGCAGAGTGTAGTCTCTTCTGGCTTCCCAGGCATGTCTGCCCCTCTGAAGGTTTAGCTCTCCCTCCCATGGGATTTGGGTGCAGGAAACTTTTGATCAGGTCCCTCCAATTCTTAACCTCTAAGCTTCATCATCAGCCTCATGAAAATAAAATATAAAATGTCATTTGATGTTGTATTGTTGTATTTCACAGTTGGAACTGGCATTGAGAACTTTATAAATGAAAGTGATTTGTGGTGATGTGAAGGAGAAAGTCCTCCATACACTTAGGTGTTTGAATACAGGGTTCTTAGTAATACTGTTTAGTTACATTTAGGAATTCTAGCTTTTGTGGCAGAAGTATGTCATTGGAACAGACAGGCTTTGAGGTTTCACAGCAGCATGGCACTTCTAGTTCATGCTCTCTGGTGTGTGCTTATGGTACAACATGTGATTGCTGCCCCAGCCACCGTATATACCTGCTGCCAAGCTTCCCCTGGCAGGATGCTGTTGGAATCTTATTGCAATTCAAATAAACTCTCCCTTTTATAAGTTGCCTTGGCTAGGTTCTCATATTGCAGTAATATAAAAATAAGCTAACATACTGTTTTTATATCATTCTCAAAACAGGAAAGTTGAAATCAAATTCTTCATTCTCAAAGTCTACCACAAATTAAAGATGGAAGTCAATAAAAAAGAAAAGAGAAAAAATATAAATTCATGGAAGCTGAAAAGCACATTACTGAACCAACATTGGTGAAAGAAACAAAAAAGAAAATTAAAAAAAATTTTTTTCTAGCTCTATCCATTTACCTGCATATCTGATAGCTTCACTTTCTTAAAAGCTGAGTAATATACCATTGAGTATTTTACCACATTGTTGTCATCCATTCACCACATGATGAGCAGGAAATGTAGTTGCGTTTTCTGGTTGTTGTGAATAGAACAGTAATGAACATGCAGGTGCAAATATCTCTGTAATAGGACACACGGTCTTGTAGAAATATACATTTTGGTAGTATAGCTGGATCATATAATAGATTTATTCAAGTCTTCTTTATTAAATTCTCACAAATATAAAAGTGAGCTTAAAATACAAGTTAAAGTTTGATTGGCTTCAATATATCTAAATATCATAATGCATAAAATAATTAACATGATTTTAAAATGATATCACAAAATAACAGAAGTAAGACCTTGTATCAGTATTCTTTCTGAAAAAAATTATGTGTTCATGCTCACTAATAAATAACTGCAAAGTAGTATTTCCAAACTAATAAAGATGCTATTGGAAAGAGTCTACATATTGCTTACTATGTAGAGCAATAATAACAACAGAGAACTTTGTGTGAAGACAATTTCTAGTATTTTTTTTAAAGAGTGATGCATTTCTTAACATTACGAGCAAGGTTTTATGTTGTTTCTAAGATAACAAGAGCAATGGGATGTCAATAGATTAAAACAACATCACAAGAAGCCCATTTGGGGATTTTATCATAAGAGTAGAATCTACTGGAAGGACAAATGTCTCACTTTAAAGGAATTTACAATTTAAAGCCATTACTAGTATTCAGTTAGAAAACCCAAGCTGAAAATGCTGAAAATCTCATACAAACGTACCCATCCTTGTATTGTTGAACATGGCATCCCACTGCTTCCTAGGAGTAGAGTATGGTGTAAAGCGCTTGGGAAGGGCAGTCATCTTAAGATGGTCAATGTGTTTCTCTTATATTGGGTCATATAATTAAATCTTCCTAGTCTGAATACAATCAGAGTTAATTTCTCCTATTAGTTTGCCTTGGTAACATTCTCACCCTTTATCCACAATGTTTACAACATTAGGTTTAATTTCCAAAGCTCCTGTAATGAGCTGTTCATTATTAGCCTCTGCCTTCTGTTATTGAGGTGCATTCTCAGGCACGAACTGTTATTCCCAGCACTCAGGAGGCAGAGGCAGGCGGATCTGCCATTTCAAGACAAGTACACTACATAGATTACACGTCAGTTCTAGGCCAACCAAGAATAAATAGTGAGACCCTATCTTAAAGGAAAATGTCATCCATGCCTGATTTGGAAAATTATAAATCAATAAGCAAAAAAATAAATAGATGAAACTGATAATACTATGATAGTATTTGTTAAACACACAGAAATAGGCATTTAGTTCATCACTACCTTCCGTGGTTTACATAGGTATAGATATTTCTGTTGTTTAAAATGATTCTACACAGCTTCTTGATAGTGTATTTTCTCCAGAAATTCTACACTAAAACTAAAATCAAAAATAAACTGAATTCTCTCAAAATACTTGTTTGTAGGACTGCATTTACTCCCTATTATTAAATAGAACTGTTTTCAAAAATACTATATCCAAAATATGACTCTAATAAACATTTAAATTACAGTTTTTATTTCTTCAAGCTTTTCACACAATTCGTTTTGGTCCTATTCTTTCCCTTCCCCCAAGTTTTCTTAGTCCCTCCCCACCTCACTACCCACACAATAAACATTGCAATGCACTACTATTTACTGGCCTATGTTTTGGAATCTAATTCATATTTTTCTTTTTAAAATAAACATATTTACAACGAACTTTAGACTTATCCAAAGTGAAAAGTACTTCTCCTTTCCCATATCCCTGTTCCTCTGACAGCTCCTATTTTAACCATTAGATAACCACACAACTCTATGAAAACAACAAAATCTTACATCAACAAGACAATAATTATTATCCTTGTTCAAGCTTTCTCAATTGACCATTGGTAGCACTTCTATGGTAAGGATATGATCCAGACTCCATCTTCATTGAATGACCCTAGTTCCTACTCAGCTCCTACTCAGCTCATGCCGTTTCTTTAATCTTCTTTTTCCTTTCATGAGTCTGAGTGGCCTCAGATTGGTGGGTAGACACTTGAGGATGTTGCCTTGATTTCTATTGCTTTGGTCTCACACTATTAAACAGAGTTTATGGATTTGGAGAAAGAATATCGGCTCCTGTCGGCAGCTCAGTACTGTGTTCATTGAGTGTCAGGGAAGCAAATCAAAGTATCTTTATCCTGTTGGTAATTAGATGATTTCAAAGCAAAAGCATCTGCCAATCTTTCCATTGTAAAGTTGCTATTCCCCTCTATTATATAAGTGTCTTAGGTAGAAACATTTTGATGGTGCCCACACATACAATTTTCCTCATACTTTCACTAAATAATTTTGGGGTCATTAACTCTTTTCATCTGCAAATTATTATCAAGTTCTTTGTATTACAGTGCTTTTCCATTTCTACCATTCAGCTCATAATGATTTACTGAAATTCTTCTGTAAAGATACCTTTTTTGTTCTGCTTCTTTACTTACCAATTTAATTAAATCTTCACAGCAGTATATATGTCTGAATAATTTATTTTATTTTGTTTATTATAGTCCAATACTAAAATTTTTCCTAATATTTTCTGCTTATGACAATGTGGGTATCTATATGGTGACTTCTGTCTCTTTGGCTTTTGAGATAGAGTTTCTCTGTGTAGCCCTGGCTATCCTGGAACACACTATTAGACCAGGCTGGCCTCGAACTCAGACATTCTCATACTTCTCCATCCTGAGTGAGTGTGTCATTCAAGCTTGTGTCTCTTTTGAATACATCTCCATCATGTCCAGGAGATTTTCTTACACTACCATCAGAGTGTTTGGGGGCAATCTTGTTGCTTCTGTTTTCTATCCTTATCCTCAATTTCAGTTCACTAGCATCTGGGACTAAAAATGAGTGTCGCTACAGTTATATCAGGTTGGCCTTTTGTGTTGGCTGACTAGGCTGGGAAATAAAGCTGCATCCATTAGACATGTTCACGAATCTGTATGTATGTATCTGTAAACATAACTAAAGCATGAATTCATGTATGGGCTTTCATTTGCAGTCCAATATCAGAAGTTCATTGTACCCTTTGAATTTTTGTCATTTAAAAGACATTTTTTGCTAATGCAAATGGGGATCTCAGATCCACACTAAATATATTGCTCATTAGGCCTTAAAACACATAGTCTATAAGACTCTAACCAAATTCTCATTCGAAATATATTAAGGACCTAGAATATAATATCTAAATTCAGGCTTTGTCAATACAGTTCTAAAGTACACTCAAATACTATGTTATGAAATTATTGCAGCTAGATTCATCTTTCACCAACCGTTACAGTGGACTACAATGTTCATTCCTATTCTTGTTTAGTGGTTACCTCTTGGGTTCAATTTAAAATTTCTCCTATAACCCACTGTTTTCAATTGTTTGTTTAGCATCTATAAATGTAAGGCATTTCATTTAGTCTCATTGTCAGACTGTGAATAGTTACAATCAAAGTGGCCTTTTTGAGGTCTGTCATCCTTTCTTATTCCTGTGTGCAACTTTCCATTCTCTTAAGCTCATTTATAGGCAATTCATCTTGTTTGTATTTCTTTTGTCTGGATAGGCACGTACATTCACAAAAGTAATGAGTCACTTTCTGTTTTAGGTAAAGACATAGACTGGAATTCATGCCAGCTAAGGTCACAGATTGTTCTCTTACTCTTTCTTTACAGCTACTGTGTGAAAGATCCATGACAAAAATATGTTAGGAGTGACTTGGTCACAAGGGCATTTAGTTTTCTCCAACATTCCATGATCACATAGGAGTTACAATTGAATAGATTTGTGAATATACATTTTTACAGTTTGTACATTCAAATTCAGCATAAGTGTAGAAGTGTCTTGCTGTGTGGAATGATTTTCTAAACTACAAGTGTCCAGATTTCTTTATCAATCCATTTCGGTGGGACCGTGAAAGGCAGTCTGGTTCCTGATTGAGCTAAGGCTAGAAACCCTGGTGACCCTATAGGGACCTAGGTGTGCCTCTCCACAGGTAGAGGATGTGATCACAGGTCACCAGCTCCCCCCTGAGAAGGAGGGTACAATTTTACTCATCTACTTTCCGACATGACAATAAAAGTCTTAAAATCATGGACTGTCTCTTTTGATCAGGCTCTGCCATGGGGAGCCAGGGAGAAGCCCTTTGCCTACAGAGCCACTGTCTAATCTCCCTTAGAAGGCATCCCTAAGCTCCTAGCCAGGCCACCACCAAGCCAATCTCAAGCCTCAAGCAGTCAAACCAGTGACTCTCCCTGTGTGATCAGCAGGAGCGCCTCTTCTTCCCCCTCACCCTGGGGTTGGATCAAGCCCCGTGGCTCCCACTCCATTCTAAGCTCTTCCTTGGCATCCAGCTGTGCGTGGGTGTCTGAAAGCCTGAGAACCAGATGGCCACAGTCTCCTTGCAGGCCCGGGGAACCTTCATCCAGCTCCAGCGGTCCCATGCCTCAGACTTCCGACCCTCGGGCTTCCCTACAATGACAGTGTGGGTTAAGAGAGGTCAACTTCCTACCCTCCCTGCCTCCCTGCCTCCCTGCCTCCCTGCCTCCCTGCCTCCCTGCCTCCCTGCCTCCCTGCCTCCCTGCCTCCCTGCCTCCATGAGCGGCCACTCCCTGTGGCAGAGCAGGTGTGGGATCCCAACAGCCCTACACTTTTCTAGACCAAAATATTATAAGGCCTTTCACGCTTATAAGTAAACTACAATTGTGAAAGTGATAGTTCTCAGAATACTGTGTGGCTAAATTACTAAGAAGGCTGAATATTCAGTTAAGTAGTTACAAAAAAAAGAAAAAAACAATAAAAAATCAACAATAATTAAAATGATTAAATAATTTCACTTCTAAATTTGTATAAACAGAATCAGAACCATAAGACTCTAAAATAAGTAATAAAATTAAATAAACTCCCAGCACTCATAGTTTTAAAGATATTTCTCTTTCTCGTTTTATTGCTTATTTTATTCATCTACATTTCAAATGTTGTCCCCCTTCCTGATTTCCCTTTTGTGAACATCCTATCCCCTCCCCTTTGCTTCTATGAGGGTGTTCCCCACTCCACCCATCCACTCCTGCTTTATCACCCTAATATCCCTCTATTGCTCTGGGTCATCCAGCCTCTATAGGACCAATGGCCTCCCCTCCCATTGATGCCCAACAAGGCCATCCTCTGCTACATATGTGGCGTGAGCCGTGGGTCTCTCCATTTGTACTCTTTGATTGATGGTTTAGTCCCTAGGAGCTCTGGGGATCTGGTTGGTTGATATTGTTGTTCTTACTATGGGGTTGTAATCCCCTACAGCTTTTTCAGTCCTTCCTCTAGCTCTTCCACTGTTGTCCCCAGTGCTCAGTCTGATGATTGGCTGAGAGCATCTGCATCTGTATTGGTCAGTCTCTGGCAGAGCCTCTTAAGGGTCAGCTGTACCAGGTTCCTGTCATTAAGTGCTTCTTGGCATCAACAATAGTGTCTGGGTTTGGTGTCTGCAGATGGGATGTATCCCTAGATGGGGCAGTCACTGGATGACCTTTCCTTCAATCTGCTCCACTTTTTGTCCCTGCACTTCCATTTGACAGGAGGAATTCTGCGTTAATATTTTTGAGAGGGTGGGTGGTCCCATCGTTAAATCAGGGGCCGTGACTAACCACTCCATATGGTCTCTACAGGTTCTATCTCCCCTTTCTTGGATATTCCAGCTAATGTCATCCCAGGTGAGTCCTGGGAACCTCTTACTTCCCTGGCATCTGGCAGTTTCTAGTGGTAATCCTGAATTCTCCAACCCCTACTGCTGCACACCTCTGTTCAATTTGTCCAATTTCCTGACCCTTTGTACCTCTTCCCCCACCGCTGTCTCCTCCCATCTCTGATTCTACCCCTATTTTCCATCCCCCTCTCTCTCCTTCCCAGATCCCTCCCTTGTTTTACTTTCTCTGATTATTTTTTTCCCCTTCTAAGTAGAACTGAAGCATCGACACTCTGGTCTTGCTTCATCTTGAGCTTCATATGGTCTATGAGTTGTTTGGTGGAAATTCTGAGCTTTTTGGCTAATATCCACTTATCAGTGAGTGCATACCATCTATGTTCTTTTGTGACTTGGTTACCTCACTCAGGGAAATGCAAATCAAAATGACCCTGCGATTCCACCCCACACCAGTAAGAATGACTAACATCAAAAAGTCAGGTGACAGCATATATTGGCAAGGGAGGATATGGAGAAAGAGGAACACTCCTCCATTGCTGGTAGGATTGGGAGCTGGTACAACCACTCTGGAAATCAGTCTGGTAGTTCCTCGGAGAATTTGGAATAGTTCTACCTGAGGACCCAGTTATACCACTCGTGGGCATATACCCAAAAAATGCTCCCACATATAACAAGGACACATGCTCCACTATGTCCATAGCAACCTTATTTATAATAGCCAGAAGCTGGAAACAACCCAG
Source organism: Rattus rattus (assembly GCF_011064425.1). Classification (NCBI taxonomy): domain Eukaryota; kingdom Metazoa; phylum Chordata; class Mammalia; order Rodentia; family Muridae; genus Rattus; species Rattus rattus. The sequence continues at coordinate 72,966,604 of NC_046156.1, read as the reverse complement.
ATGTCCTTCAATGGAGGAATGGATACAGAAAATGTGGTACATCTACAGATGGAGTATTACTCAGCTTCATGAAATTCACAGGCAAATAGATGGAACTAGAAGTTCTAAAGACTTTGACAAGTGTTTCCTGGTTGGCTTTTATGATTTCTGAGCTCACTATCAATTGTGAGGAAAAGTGCTTAGGGAAGTCTAAAATGAATGAATTACTTTTCTCTGGTATTTTATTCTGTTTAATGGTTTGCAACTCACTGTGCAGAGGCAGTGGGAACAAGGTTTATTTTTAAAACTAATATTTGATAGTTAAAAAGACTTTCAAAACATTAAGATGTCAAATTGTTTATGAGGTTATTAAAATTCATATTTGTTTGAACTGCTACCAATTTTTATGAGAAAAATGGACTTAAATATCTCAGTACTAACTAAAATATTGTTATGTGCTGAGCATTTCTAATTAAAATTTTCTTTTAGTTTGCCAGCTCGTTTAATGATCCTTACCCAGATTATCAGAATTTTTTTTTGCATCAGCAATTACAATTCATTACTGCAAAGCTAAGGTCTGGTTCTAATTTTAAATTTGATTAAATCAAATTATGAGTCCATAAAATGTCTTTTTAAATAGAATACATATGTATTCTTATTATTCCACATTTTACCAGTCTTTCTTCCAAGAGAAAGATTTATAAACATTGTTTCTATTTGCAATGAACCTTTTATTCCTATGAGGGAGCTAGAGAAGGAGATGCTATTTTTTAACATTACACAGGCTAACAAGAACAAAGAGACCTTATGTGAATCATTTAATAACTATTTTTGTTCATTTTTTTCTGTGGTGCTTTAAGCATATTTAAAGTAGCAGAAAGATCTAAAAACATTTTTATATATAATTGAGCAAACAAGCAGCTGACTAAGACAGAAGCAAATACTTACACTGAAGCAATGAACAGAAGATGGGGACCCCTGTGTTTGAATTAGGGAAAGACTGTAAGAAGCTGAGGAGGAGGGTGACCTCATAGGAAGACCAGGAGTCTCAACTAATCAGGACTCCACAGATCTCTCAGACACCGACCACCAACGTGGCAGATACACTAACTGGTCCGAGGCCCTGACACATTCAGCAGAGGACTGCCTGGTCTGGCTTCAATGAAAGAAGATGCACCTTACCCTTGATAGACTTGAGGCCCCAGGGAATGGGGAGTCCTAGTGGGATGTGAATGAGTGTGGGGGGTTATGGGGACACCCTCTTGGAGACAGAGGAAGAAGAATGGGATGAGAAACCAACTGTTGCAGGGCAAAACAGGAAGGGGGATAATGACTGAACTATAAAAAAAGATTAAAGATTTTTAAAAATGAGGACAGGAAAATAAAAAGTGGGAAATAAAAAAAAGACATGATTGCAAGGTAGTTGTAACAAGGTAGTCATAACAAGATAGTCATAATACCATAGTCATATGAATTTGGTTGAAATAACATTTTAAAACAAAGGCATGGCTGTGGTTTCCAGGAATAGGCATATTTAGTCATAGTGTGTTTTTAGTCTAAGATGTATTTTAAGGCCAAGTCAGGCTGGTTTATCAGCTCTTGCAGAGCACATAAGTTGAGTTTCCTTACAAATGCCTGTAACTCCATTTACATGGGATCCAAAACTATCTGTGGCTTCTGTGAGCACTGCACTAATATGCATCCCAACATCTATAGTGTTGTGTGTACAACTTTATATATTACATGTGTTACATATATAATTACATATTTAATATATAAACATATTCTCATATACATATACATATAAACATATACATAACTTTAAATATATTACCCATATTTGCATATACAGAATTTACATATGTACACATACATTCATATATTCACATACATGAATACATGTATACACATATGCATGTAGCAACATATAAACACATATATGTCCATATTTGTATACATATATATGCATTTGTGCAAAATATCCATATATATATTATAGATACATGTTACACATATAATATATACATATATAATATATACAAAATTGTGTATACCATATATTATATATGTATATATGCAATATATAAATGTGTAACATATTACACACATAACATACATATATAACAAAATGTACATATATGTATATATGTACATATGTGAGCCTATAAACATATTCATATATTCATATGTTATTATATATATGTAATATATTTTTAAAGTTATGTATTTGTTCACATATCTTATATATATTTGAAAGATATATTGAAAAATTAAAGAAAAAATGTTTAGGAAATTTGATTTCTTTTATGTGAAAAGAAAGGCATGCCTAGGTATGTCCTCACCCCAAGGACTTTGCCCAAAGAACGTATTTTGGTTTCATGAATGTTAACATACACTACAAGCCATTTTAGTTAATGATTCCCTGTCATTTTATTTTATTATACAAAGTGAATTTTAATTTTGCATATAACTTTAATATAATCTTATATGAGGCCTATAGACCATCTAGATAAACTTTTAAATACATTTATTTGTTTTTATAAGGAGTTCTCTAGAATATTGGTTTAACATATGCTTAAGAGATATCTTGTAGGATTCAGGATAGTCTAGGCAGGTTTGTGAATTTGAAGCTGCTTTTAAATATTTTTTATTTATTCTTTGAAAATTGTATCTACACATACAAGGCATCTCGGTCATTTCAAGGTCCCTTCCTCATTTCCCTCTTAAATTCATTTATTTTAATGATAGTTTACTTATGTTTTAAGCTTCTAAGTCCAAATAATGTTATACATGTGTTCATGGGTGTGTGATCATCTGCAGAACATGGCCATGGTCCTAAAGAGAAGTCACTCTCCTTCCTCTTCCATGAGTAATCATTGCCCATTGCCTTAAGGGTTGGGTCTCCGGGGCCTCTCCTCCACACAAGCTCAATTTTGGTCAAACCTTTTGCAGGACAAAAGTAGCTGCTATGATTTCATGTATATAACAACTGTCCCATGTCTAGAAGACAGCATTTCATAATATGCCTCCCCACTCTTCAGCTCTTAAATTTTTTCCATTCCTCTCTTACAAGATACTCTTGAGGATTAGAGGAAGGGATGATATAGGTGTTCCACATGTTAGGTGAATACTCACAGTTTCAAATTCTTTGAACAGTAATGAATTTCTGCACTAACCACTATGCCCTGCAATAAAACATGTCTCTGCTAAGGTTGGTGGTAACACAAATATATGTATTATATGTATTAAGTATAAGTAGTTGACATGAACATTGGAAAATTAATATCAGTAGATTCTCTGCAGGGGACTGTGACCTCCTCAGACATGGGTTTTTATATGGATTACAGCCCTAAGAAATAACTAATAATAATTTTAAAAATAACTCCTGTGGATAAGATCTCAAACCCAATCAGGAAGCAATTAGCTATCCCCATAAACAGTCTTGCTACTGTTGTGCCAATGGATTCATCTTGCCTTTCAGGTCAATTTTGTAAACACTCAGGGTCCAATACTGAATAAGACTATTGACTGTTTTCTTTCAGCAGTCTAAATAGCACTACAAAAACTAGCCAACAAGAAGAGTTTGTTGGTCAATTCAATATTAATTTTTCTCTATCATGGATCCAAAATGTGTGGTATCTTCAGCAACAGAGTGTAATAGAGTGCTATCATACAGTTATAGTGGTAAACCAATGCCAATCCCAGGAGACTCTATTGTTTTCGGTACCTCTAGGACTCTCCAACTAATTGCTTGTAAAGACCTACCTACCTGGCCCTAAGATTTCGTTTATCAACCTGCATCTTCTGTGAGCAGATTGTTCACTAATATGAGATGCATCTATTTAAATTCTTTAATATATATATACATATATATATGTGTGTGTGTGTGTGTGTGTGTCTGTGTGTGTGTGTGTTAGTTAGCTTAAAAACTAGTGGTATTTCATAATAAAATGTGCATGAAGAACTACTTTGGAGGACATCTGTGATCTTGCATTCCAAACCACTCCTACCACCCCCAAGTAACAAGAGGAGATAGTAAACTCCATGTAACATGAAGGAAATGGGGGGAGTACACGGAAAGCTAAAAGTTTAAGTAGTAGTGAGGTCAGAAAGGTGCTGCAAAGAAAGAAAGGTGTGAATTAAGCAAGGCTACTAGTTTTTTATTATAAAATATCTTAATTTATTTAAATTTATGGTGGTAATATAATTATAATATTTCTATGTTCCCTTTCCTCTTTCAAAACCCTCCCATATGCTCCTCCCAGCTCTCATTCAAATTCACTAGTCTCTTTTCTACTAATTATTATTGTATATAATGCTATGTGCATGAATGTTTTTATGGGTGACCATTTGGTACTAGACAAGCAATTGGTGTGCTCTTACCTGCAGATGTCCATCTCTCCCTCTCCAGTGTTCTCATTTGCCTACAATTGTGTAGTGTTGAGACAACTCAAGCTTTCCCCAGTCACTTTGGTGTGTTCACTAGCACCATCCCGAATTAGCTTACATTTGGGGAAATCATGTTGTTGAGCTTTCTGGGTAGAGGTTCTGACATTACTAAGAGAATAGAAAACTCCCTGCTACTCTGGATCTTACAATCCTACCATGAATTCTTCCACAATGTTTCCTGAGCCTCAGGTGCATGGGGATGGGGGAGTGGTGATTTTCTACAAATATTAAAGTAGCATTCTTTCCCTCTATCATTCATCATGTGCTGAATGCTTTGGAGAGAACATAAAGGATGAAATAATTGTTCTAGTGGCTTTCAGAATGTAGGTAGCTTAATATATGTGTTATGAATGTCTCCATATTAATCTTGCAGTGATAATAATAAATAATAATAATAAGAGCTACAATTCACAAGATAATTTTTATGCTTCTTAATATTTTTAAAGTGCAAAACCAAATTTGAAAATTGTTCACTTTAAAATTTTACATAGCTTTTGGCTGTAAGCATCAGCTAATTATAACTACTATTAAAAATGTATCAGTATTACCAGAAGCTTTACTTAATAGTGATGGCTTATATCCAAGCACTAGCTATTTATATCCTCAAACTATTTTTAAGGAAGTATTCATTTTAAATTTTATGCACATGAGTGTATGGCTTGCACATCTGTGCACCACACATGTGCAGTGCCCTCAGAGGTCAGAGGTCAGAAGTCGGTATCACACATAGTGGAATCAGAGTCACAAATGGTTGATAATCTCCATGTGGATGTCAGGAATTGAACCTGGGGCCTCTGGAAGAGTAGACAGTGCTTTTAACAACTGACCCATCTATCTAGCCCCTAAAACTCAATTTATATGTGAATAAATCTTTTTTCATTTTTATTGGTTATTTTATTTATTTACATTTCATATGTTACCCCCTTCCCTGTTTGTTTCCCCTCCATAAACTTCCTATTCCCTGATCCATCCCTCTGCCTCTATAAGGGTGCTCCCCTGCCTACCCACTCCTGCCTTAGCAGCCTAGTACTCCCCAATCCGGGGTCATCAAGCCTCCACAGGACAAAGGGACTCCCCTCCCAGTGAAGCCACATAAGGCAATTCTCTGCTACATATCCAGCTTGAGCCATGGCCACCCCCTGTGTACTCTCTGGTTGGTGGTTTAGTCCCTGAGAGCTTTGGGGGCTCTGGCTGGTTGATATTGTTCTTCCTATGAGGTTGCAAACTCCTTCAACTCCTACAGTCCTTGCCCTCACTTCCCCACTGGGGTCCCCACTCTCAGTCCGATGTTAGGCTGTGTACATTTGCATGTGTATTGGTCAGGCTCTGGCAGAGCCTTTCAGGAGACAGCTATACCAGGCTCTTGTCAGTAAGCACTTCTTGACATCAGCAATGGTGTCTTGGTTTGGTATCAACCATTGGCACAGATCGCTAGGTGGGGCAGTCTCTGGATGGCCTTTCCTTCAGTTTCTGCTCCACACTTTGTCCCTGCATTTCCTTTGATAGGAGGAATTCTGGTTTAATATTTTGAAGGTAGGTGCATGGCCCCATCCCTCAACTGGGGGACCATACCTATCCACTGGATGTGGTTTTCACAGGTTCTATTTCCCCTTTGTTGAGTAATTCCACTAAAGTCCTCCCTGTTGGCTCCTGGGAACCTCTTGGGACCTTTTAGTTGCTACCACCAGTTCCCTCTCCCCCACTGCTACACACCAATTCAGGTTTGGGAGGAGATGGGGGAGAAGTACAGAGAGTCAGGAATTTGAAAGTAGGTGTGAGCAAACAAGTCTACATACATTGATGTAAAGGAAAAGTTTTCTATAACTGCCTCTACTATGAACATTTCTCCACCGTGTAGAAAACATGCCATTAAGGTTGATTTACACTTTAGATGACTTTGCTTTTTTTCTCATATCTAAAGATCATAGTTTGAATTGTATTATCTTTTTTGATTATGTATATATATATATGTATATATATATATATATTAGTTTAACTAAAAAGTAGTAGAAGTTCATAGCTTAATATCCTGAGGCAAGTAGACAGAGAGCATAGGATATCCCAGGGCAATTACAATAGTTGCAAAGAAGCACACATGTAAGTTGAAGAAGCATAAGCTGATTACAGACAATGATAATTCATATACTTACTCTCTGTAATAGTAACTATTTGTCCTTAAATCAACACACTGAGGAGAAAATTCTTCTGAAATATGTGAGAGATTTTAACACTGTAAATAAAATCTCAATGTAAATAAATATATTTTTAACTGATTTGCCCTACTTGACTAGAGAAATTACATTTTAAATATAATGTATCTATGTTGTTTGGGTGAGAGGAGTGTAAAATATTGCAAATCGGTTTTCTTATTACTCATAAATAAAATTAAGTACCATGAAAATTGTTTATTGATTAAATAATTAAGTAGGCTCTACAGGGTTCTTTTTGATTGGAGATATTAAAATATAATGCCTAAAGTAGAATAGTTTAATTACAGTTAAGATTCTGTTAAGCTTCATGCATCAGAAAAGTAAAGTTTAAATAGAGAAAAAATTAAGGTTATCAACATTCCTTTTTAGAAACATATAATAAGTTCATATATGTTCATGACATAGCTTGAACATACCTACCTCTACTACTGCTTATCCCATTTTCATCCTCTTCCCTGGTGTCCCACTACCACTTTCAGGTTTATTTTTATCTAAATGTTACATGTGAAAGCATCACTTTATCGCAGTGTCTTAGGGTTACTATTGTTGAGACAAACAAACAAAATAAAACAAACAAACAGAAACATGACCAAAAGTAAGTTGGAGGGGAAAGATCTCTTTGGCTTACACATTCACATCACTCTTCATCACAAAAGAAAGTCAGGACAGGAACTCAGAGCCAGAACCTGGAGGCTAACGCAGAGGTCATGGTAGGTAGCTGTTTACTGGCTTGTTCCACATGGCTTTCCCAGCCCACTTTCTTATATAACCAAGGGCCACCAGCTAATTAAGAAAATGCCTTATACATCTTGGGCAAGCCTTAGCCAAGGAAGCTTCCTATATCCTAGGTCTTTGGTACTTCCTAGAGATTCTCCTCTCCTAACTACCCTAGACAGCTGCCATTCATTCTCCTGGCCCTCTGGGCCTCGCTCCTGTCTCTTCTCATACCTGATCCTGCCTACCCATTCCCCTCCAGCTCCCTTCTCCCAACCATTTCCCTACCTCCTTCTGCCTCCTATGACTATTTTGTTTCTCCTTCTAAGTGTGATTCAAGTGTCCTTGCTTGGGCCTTCCTTCTTGTTTAACTTCTTCGGGTCTATGCATTATATCATGGATATTCTGTATTTTATGGACCCAAAATTTGTCCTGTCTAAAAGCAGAGACTGAGGAAAGGCCAACCAGTAACTCACCATCCTATGGGCACCCAGCAATCCCTGAGACTATTAATGATACTTTATTATGCTTATAGGCAGGGGCCTAGGATAATGTCCTCTGAGAAACTCTACATAGCAGCTGACTGAAACGCATGCAATACCCACACTCAAACATAGGACAAAGGTCAGGGTCACTTATGAAAGAGTTGGACAAAGGATTGAAGGCCCTGAAGGGGAATGGGACACCACAGGAAAACCAACAGAGTCAATTAACCTAGACCCCTGGGAGCTCTCAGAGACTGAGCCACCAACCAAGGAACATACCTTGGCAGGAACAAGGCATCCAGCACATATAAAGCAGACATGTAGCTCAGTCTCTGTGTCTGCCTTGTCTGACCTCACTGGGAGAAAAGGCATCTAATCTGGCAGAGACTTGATGTAGCACGGTGGGAGGATACCCAAAGGGGCCCTACTCTCTGAGATGAAAAAGGAGGGGTAGTGGGAGGAACTCTGAGGGAGGCAACAGGAAGAGTAGCAGCATTTGGGATGTAAATAAATAAATAAACAAGTTAAATAATTTAAAAAATTCACCAAGAAAAGAAAAGAAAAGATGCCTTGTAGCCAGATCCTATGAACGCATTTTCTGAATGTAGATTCCCTCTGCCCAGACAACTCTAATTTGTGTATCGAGGTGATCCGAGATGAGCCAGAACACTGTCTTAGTCTGATTTGTTTCAGTTAACACCAGGACCTACAAACCCACACACTTTACTTGGCAATGATACAATTTCTTTCTTTATAGCTGAATAATTGTATTCTGTTGTGTACATATATTATTGTGAATTGAGTGAGAAATTTTGCCCCATAGGATTTGGGAAGGTTCTGGCACTTTCAGGACATGGAGCTTTGTTAGAGGAAGTGTGAGATTATGGGAGGGCTCTGGGAGTTGGCCCTACTCTAGCTTTCTCTATTTCTGGTTCACAGGTAAATGTGTAAAGTCAACTCCATGTTCCAGCCAACTGCTACCATGTCTTCTAGAACTCCCTGTCTAGAGCCATGAGCCCAAATGAACCTTGCCTTCTAAAACTTGCCTTTGCTTATGGGGTTTTATTACAGCAAAAGGAAAGTAGCGAATACACACACCATTTCTTACCTACCATTCATCCAGCTTGGGGTTGATTCCATGCTTAGCTATTGTGGATTCCATTTTTTAAAAAAAGTGAGTGTGAACATATCTCTATCAGATGAAAATGTTTATTTTTATTTCAAAATTCATCTCAAAATAGAAAACGTTCAAAGGAAAATATTAGGAGAAACGCAGAAGGAGAAGAAAAATGATTACCTTAATTACTGGCCTCTACCATGTAAAATGTATTAATGTCATAAAATGTTTGAGAATGGAATCAGTGCTTTGCTATGATTTTACAGTTTCTCAATCAATGCAATTATAGCACAGGCTGGCAAAAATAATAAGAATAACAAAAATATTTTCAAAGAGCGGCTTAGTGATAGCAGAGGCACAGAAAGGAGTCTTGCTTTCATTTTTACGTGAATCCATCACGAATTAAGGATGGAAACCCACCAGGCTGTATAAAAGTCTACCTTGTCATACTGTGGTAAGAAAGTGGATCGAGCTCTTCATGATAGGCTCCACAGCTGAAACAAACATTGATGTCTCCAAATCATTCAGAGATTTGCTTGGTGAAACCAATAATTGTGTTAATGCACTGGATAGGAATTTTACTTTAAGCATCTAGGGATTTATTTTTTTTTAATAACTTGGGGGGATTTTGTCTTGATTGTTTGTTAGTAGAAACTTACAGTATACAGCAATGTTTAAAAACAAAAACAAAATGACTGGTATCTTTTAGCCAGTTACTCTTTGATCCAGACTAGGGCATTCCTGGGCTGACAATCAGGCAGACACCATGCTGCCTCTCCCTTGAAACTTCACCCTTTTACACACAAATGACAGAAAGAATAAGTTTGAACAGATGTTGCATTGATTCTTAATGGATCTTGAAGGAAAGAGATTCATCATTTCTGCCCATATTTCATAGAGATAATTAGTCATGTGGCATAAAGGGAGGCACAATAACTCTGAAATAGAGTAACATAGTTACTGTATCTGCAACGATTATCTATGCTGACATTTCCCTTATTCACTGAAGTCTTGCTCCTTTCCAAACATGTTCTCTGTCTTTTTATATATCTCCATTTATCTTCCCTAAATAGAAATTCTCTTTGAAACAACACAAAACTACAACTGATTCCTTTAAGGAAAGCACGAGTCAAGTCTGTTAAGCTATTTAATGTTCAATGTCATCTTCCAGGAACCATAAGATTAAAAATAGATATGGATTTAAAATCAAATCTCCTAAATTAGCAGGCCATTCAAGAAATCTCTCTCTCTCTCTCTCTCTCTCTCTCTCTCTCTCTCTCTCCCTCTCTCTCTCTCCCTCTCTCTCTCTCCCTCCTCTCCTCTCTCTCTCTCTCTCTCTCTCTCTCTCTCTCTCTCTCCTCTCTCTCTCTCTCTCTCTCTCTCTCTTAAAGGCTAATAGTGCTGTAACTTTTATTTTGCTCACACAGTGAGTTATTACATTTCAGCTATTAGATTTTTAATTATTCTTTTTTAAAATTTTATTTATTTTTTGCTTGTTCACTTTACATCCTGCTCACTATCTCCACCTGGTAACCTCCTCCCACAGTTCTTCCCCACTCTGCCCCCCTTCTTCTCTGGGTGGATGGGAGTTCCCTGGGTATTCCCTCACTCTGGCACATCAAGTCTTTGTGAGGCTAGGTGCTTCCTCTCCCACTGAGGCCAGACAAGGCAGCCCAGCTAGAACATATCCCACAGACAGGCATCAGCTTTTGTGATATCCCTCCTGTAGCTGTTCAGGACCAACATGAAGGTCAAGCTGCACATCTGGTATATATGTGCGGGAAGGCCTAGGTCTAGCTTGTCTGTGCTCTTTGGTTGATGTTTCAGTCTATGTGAACTCCAAGAGTCCAGGTTTGTTGATTCTGTTTCTCTTCTTGTGGAATTCTTATCCCTTTCAGGGCTGTAACCATTTTCCCTATTTTTTGATAAGGGCCTCCAACCTCCATCCACTGTTTGCCTGTGGATGTCTGCAGCTGTCTGAGTCAGCTGCTGGGTGGAGCCTATCAGAGGGCAGCCATCCTAGACTCCTATCTGCAGGCATATCAGAGTATCAGTAATAATGTCAGGGACTGGTGCTTACACCTTGGGTAGGTCTCAAGTTGGGCTGCTTATTGGTTAGGCATTCCCTCAGATTGCTTCATCCCCTGTCCCTGCATTTCTTATTAACAGAATAAATTTGGGGTTGAAGGTTTTGTGGGTGGGTTGGTGTCCTGATTGCCCCACTAGAGTTCCTACCTAGCTTGTTACTTCTATTCTCCTATTCTCACGTAGGAATCTGAAATTTAAAATACACATGATAGAAATATTTATTTCGTATTTAATTTCCATTGACTAAATTACCTTGGGTTTATGGCTAATTATTCTCTGCATAGCTACTTTATTAATAATCCCTAAATATTGAACAGAAAGCAGTCTTTATTCTCCATATAACAACCGCATAGAATTTTTCTTATTTTGCATATATATATATATATTCAACATTAAATCTTTGTAAGAATAAAGTATTATCATGAATATATGTTTTAGCTCTGCTCTAGTACACTCTCTATACATACATGTATGTATGTGTGTATATATGCAAATAAACATATATTTTCTTTAATAAAGAAGTAAATTAAATTGTATTTAATATATATGTATATATACATATACATATATATGAAGTTGAAGTTGGATGCTTCTGTAAACAACTTTTTGGATACAACCTCATTTGTTAATCAAAGATTTTGTAGGCTAATTTTATCCTAACTTCAAGAAAGCCATAGTCATTTGGATCTAGAAAACTCAGTTGAGAAAATATCTCCATATGATTTGGCTATAGGGAGGCCTTAAGGATGTTTTCTTATAGTGATTGATGTGTGGAAGGAATAGACTTATGTGGAATTTGGTCCTATGTTCCAGAAGGAAGCATTATGAGCAATTCCTGATGAGTAAACTGGTAAGAACTCTTACATGGCCTCCATGAATGAGTTTCTACCTCCAGATTCCAGCCCTGCATGAGTTCTTGCTCTGACTTTCATTGATGAACAACACTTCAAATATATAAACCAAATAAATATATTCCTTCCCAAGTTGATTTTGATCATGATGTAGCAATAGTAACCAGAACTAAAACAAATCAGTACCAGGATCCTCGGGCATTGCTGTGACAGACCTGACAACTGTGACAGTTGTCTTTGGAAAACTGTGAAAAGACTTTGGAACTTTGGACTCCAAGAAAGGCCATTGAATATTCACATCTTAGCAAGCTGTTCTGCTAGAGCTTGAATGATAATAGTATTGAGAGAAATATAGAGAATGAAGGTTTGATTAGTGAAGTTCCAGAAGGAAGTCTGAAAATTGTTTAAAGATTCTATTACAGCTATTGCATATTTTGAGTAAAGAATCTGTGATTCTGGTTAGCTGGGCCGAAAAATCTTTTATGAGTAACAAAACACTAGAACCACAAAAGTGAAACCTATGCTTAACTTGGATAATGGATGATTGTTAGCTGCAGCTGACAAATTAGTGGTGATTAAGAAGAGACCAGCGGGGTTGGGGATTTGGCTCAGTGGTAGAGCGCTTGCCTAGGAAGTGCAAGGCCCTGGGTTCGGTCCCCAGCTCCAGAAAAAAAAAAAAAAAAGAGAGACCAGCATCATTGAAGGTAAATCCTCTGAGAAGTGTTTTCTTAGAGTCAGTGAGTTCTTGGCAGAGCTGGCAGCTGAACTTGGTGTTCTAATAGTCACCCAGGTGGTAATAGTTTTGAAGACCTAAAGGGGTGATGAAAGCAGCTAAGGCTTGGCACAGAATAGCAGGGCTGGAGTCCCTGAGCAGAGCTGAGAAGAAGCTATTGTGAAAGTGCAGCAAACTGCAGAAGACCCTAGCATTTTGGAGATGCCAGCACCATGCTATCACCACCAAGGATAGCAACCGCAGTGGAGTGGAGACTAACTGAGCTTAGAAGACAAGCTGACGTTACTGAGGAGGACAGAGCTAGAGAAGCAACACCAGGTCTTTGTAGGATCCCAGAAGATCATTTTGAATCCAACATAATTGGTCATTGAATTATTCACACTGTGGTTTTGCTTTGTTTAGATTGTGACTGCTCTGGTTCTTTGCTCTTGAAATAAGAACCATTGAATAATTTTTTACTTTCTAAGAACCCACATATGAAACCTTTAGACATTTAAAAATAAGAGATACATTAGAATTTTAAAGAGACTTTGGATTTAAAAAAACTGGGTATTTTTACAGAGACAACTTTTCAAGTGTTTGAATTTGTAAGGCTGTATAATGTTTTCAAGTTTGTGAAAATGTTTGATTTCAATATTGATATTAATGTGTGATCTTGGGGGTGAAAAAGAAAGGAAAGGTTATGACTTAAGAGTGATGTATTTGTAGGTCAAGTTGGCAAGGCTTTCGGTTAGGCTAGTTAGTTTTATTTTGTGATACAAGTTATAGTCTACTGAGAGGAGAAAGCCTCATTTGAGGAAATGCCTCTGTAAGATAAGGCTGTAGGCAGACCTGTAGGGAATTTTCTTAATTAGTGATTGGCCCAGGGATCAACTCCCAATACCATTGTGGGTGGTATCATCCTGGACTGTAGCCTTGAGTTCTATAAGAAATAAGATCAAGCCATAAGGACAAACCAATAAACAGCACCCTTCTATTCTGTGTTAGATCCTGCTTCTAGGTCCCTCCCTGATTGGGTTTCTATCCTAATTCATGAAAGCATAGCCAAATAAATCCTTTCCTCCTTGGTTGCTTTTTCTCACAGCAATAGCATCTCTAACTGAGCCTGTTACTGAATTTAATAATACTGACTGATTAAAGAGAAAGAGCATGTGACTATCAGATTTATATATATATTGTTCAATGATATGTAAAAATTAAATTAAAAATTATTGAAATGCAACACACTCGACTCTGATGCAAAGTGAGAATGAAAAACTATGCAAATAGAAACCTAAATGTGAGATTTGGGGGAAAAAAAGAGAATTTCATCTTAAAAATGAAGCCTCATGAAGTTGCATATTTAGAATCTAAGCTGTTTAAAAAAATAATATTTTTATGCAGAAGAGTTATGCATCCTGCTTTGGACCTCCCCAGTCCACTGGCCATAATTTATTGTTTATAATTCTTGAGGATAACTGCAGAATACCCTGATAATCTGCATTCCAACGGAACAGGGAGCTGGTTGTAACCACCTGGGCGCTGCTGCACTCAGTGGCTTGACCCAGAACAGGGATTCATTCAGTGTTCTGGCCGTGTTCCTTCTCCTGGGGTGAGAAGAAAACTGGCACCATGCTGTTTTCCTGGCTCTGCACCTTGGTACAAGGGGAGCTTATGTATTTGCAGAGAGGCTTTAAATATAGCCAGCCAACTGGAAGTGAATCTTAGACTTCTATGGGATCTTACTCCCTATGTGTATCCAATAAACAGACTGCATGTAGCTCATTGCATAAAAGTTTACTGTGTCATAAGAATCTCACAAGCTTATTAGCAGTGCACACTCATCCTGCTTCATACTTCCTTGTCAAACACTGTATGACAGTGAGGAAATAGTCTATAACAAAGACAATTTCTCTGTAAACACTCTAAACCCTGAATAGTGTTTTCTTCAGAAAAACGCAATGTTTAATCACAGGTGAAACTTAATCACATATACCTAGAAAGTATAAAATTTAGGTTTGCAAAAAAAAAAAAAAAAACAAAAGCCAAGTTATAAAAGATAGGGAACAAAGCAGATGGACAACACTACGAGACAGATTTCCAACAGGAAAAACCACATGCCATAGTTAAGAGGATGGAGAGTGTGGAATAACTGTGTAGCTGGACCACAGACATTCTTCAGGAAAGAAATTAGTTCATGAGAAAACAAAAGGATAATAAGAGAAGAGTGGAGTCTAGACCCATCTTTGTATGCAAAGGTATAAAGGGTACAGTTTTCTATCCTAAACAAAATAATTCATGACAAACCTACAACCAAAGCATTGCACATGAGTAAATTTTTTCTTACTCTGATTGAAAAGCTCTGATGTTCATTCCTTTCAAAAGGAGAATAAATCGCTCAATGAATCCAGGGTTCAAAGCCTGGGAATGACTCGAAGTGATAAAAGCTAAATTCAGTTAAACTCAGGGAGCATCATCATCATCACAAATAACTGATATTTAAATCTCCCACTAAAATACAATCTCTTGTCTGATATTAAAATGTATTAAACTACATGTGTTGGTAAATGTGCAATTCATAAATGACTCATTTTTAACTTATGCACACATCCAAAAGTAACTTTACAGAGTTATATTCCATGCATCTGCCATTCGGATGAGATTTCTATGTGAGATCAGATGTAGAATTCCTCAATAGAATGTTACAGTTACTTTCTAAGGATTAGATTTTTGCAACATTTTGGGTTTCATATTTTCAAATTAGACATGCTTGACTTAAGGTAGTAATGAGCAACATTTTATCTTGCTTAGCAGCTTGAAACTACCCATGATTTGGTAGTTCTTGGTGGTAGGCACCATGTCATCCAGTCATTTGCTTCACAGGTTATCATGATCAACAATGAATTCAAGATTAATTGTGTACTATAAGAACCCAAAGTATGATGCTACTTGTGATTAGAATTTTTCAGAAGAGAGTTGTGGAGGGATGATGCCAGTTAGGAATTGGTGTTAAGAGAGTATTCTTCCTGTCACTAGGTTTGTCCCTGCAGTATTCAGCCTTCTCGGGCAGACTCTTTCACTATCTACATTTTATAGATCATGGAATTAGAGAGGGTAAGGTAACTCTCTAAATCATATCTAGTGGCAATGGAGCAGGACGGACACAGGATTAATAACAACTCTGTGATGGAGTGATTTCTTTGGCACTGTTGTAATTCAAAAAGAAGCAGAAAAATAAATTCTCAGGATTTTTTTAGAAGAAAGCCATCCATAAAATATAAGTTGGACATTCAACTCGCTTTCACCTGAGAAATCAATATTTTTATGATCTTTCAGATTTGTAACAATGTTGACCCAAATGAGCGATTCAAATATGTTTTAAAATATAAAACTCATTTTATATTTTTGTCACTGTTTCCTTGGGTTGAAAAATCCTGATTCCTACATATCATTCATACATATTTTTTATTTTGTGTATATGAGTGTTTTGTTCTGTTGTATGTTTGTGCACCATGCATGTGCAGGGTGCATGCAAAGGGTAGAAGGGGATGGCAGATCCTCTGGAACCAAAGTTATGAATTATTGCAACTAGTGTGTGGGTGTTGGGGATCAAACTTGTATCCTTTGCAAAACCAAGTGATGATGAACTGATGAACCATTTCTCCAGGACCTCAACATTACAATTAAAAATGTCACAACTGAGTACATTCTTTACTATTCTATTCTATAGTTGTATGTCCATTTTAATATACCATTAGATTTATATCCATTTACTGTTTTTTATGTACTGTACATTTTTTTCCTTTAAAGTCCTGAGTATATAAAGTGCTTGCAGTATAAATAAAGTGCTGGCAGAATTTAAATGTCATATGCCCTTTGGAAGAGTATTGGACATTTGCAATTTATGGATATTCTCAGCATTTGCCTCAGTGATCTCGCTTAGAAGAACCCACTCCAAAGATAACTTGTGAAGTAACTAATAATCTCTATGTACAATGCAATGTTATTTAAAAGAGAAAAGATAATTGAAAGTGACAGATAAAAAGAAAAGGCTTATAAAACTGTATCATCATATAAATTCCTTTTTGCATAGCCTTGTTTAAAGAAACATCTTGGAGTTCTTTTAGTTTTACAGATGAATAACAGTAGGAACATAAAATTTTCAATGGAAAAAGCCTACTAAATGTTCTCATTCTATAAGTAGACTACTTGCATCTTGCAGCCATTTTTCTTCTGAAGTTGATTTTCAATTCTCCAATTTAGTATCTTTTAATACATTGGAGTAATAGCTGTTGAGTGGAATGTTTATCAAAATTTTGTATTATTCCATTTCTCTTTGATGCTGCCTATGACATTGCTTCTAGATTTAATCATGATTACATCATTTTTCCATATCAGACCAGACAAGGTTTGGCTGGGATCTTTCAATCAACAAGTGGTTTTAAATCTATCTATGTTTTCAAATGTATCAATAGTCCCTTTAATTGGAAAAGTAATATTTCAAAATAAATGTTTAAACATGCATGTCATTGGTGTTTTGTGATTTCTGAGTGGATAAACTTGCAGTAGGAAGGAGACAGTCCATTTAGTAAATACCACTTTTTACTATTTTGTCTTGGTTACTTTATTTATGTACATTTTAAAGGTTAACCCCCCTTCCAGATTTCCCCTCCGAAGACTCCCCTATCCCAGCCTGCCTCCCCTCTGCTTCTGTGAGGGTGCTTCCCCACAAACTCACCCACTCTTGCCTCACAGCCCAAGCATTCCCTTATGCTGGGACATCAAGCTTTCTCAAGACCAAGGGCCTCCCCTCCCATGATGCCAGGTAAGACAATCTCACCTACATATTCTGCTGGAGCCATAGTACCCACCATGTGTACTCTTGGTTGATGGTTTGGTCCCTGGGAGCCTTTGGGGGGGTTGTCTGGTTGGTTGATATTGTTGCTTTTCCTATGGGATTGCAAACCCCTTCAGGTCCTTCAGTCCTTCCCCTAACTCCTCCACTGGGGTTCCAGCTATGCCTCTTTTGGGCATACATACCTAAAGAAATCTAGATCCTACAGAAATACATGCTTACTCATTTAGGTTCATTGCTGCTCTATTCATAATTTCCAGAAATTGAAAAAAAAATCTTAAATGTCTATCAACAGATGAATTGACAATGAAAGTATATTTACAGAGTGTGTTACTAATTCCTCAACTGTTTAGAAAAAGTAAAATGAAAAGAAAAAGGCTTGAGTTTTGCAGGAAAATGAATAGAGATAGAAAAAAATTCATCCTAAAAGAGGTACTAGGATCCAAAAGGACAACTATTAGGTTTGTATTCTCTTTTATGTGGATTTTAGCTTTTAAGCCATTCATAGACATGTTACTATGCATATAAGCACAGAGGTTAAGTATAAAATACAACTGAGGGAAAAGGAAGATGAGTCAGTTTTATACTTTCAAAAATAAAACATTTTCGTCATTGTAAAGTTGTGTATCTAGAGTCTAATTTATTTACTTCTGCTCTCACCATCACTATTTTTTTCCTTTTTGCTAATATTGAGCTCTCTTTTTCTTCCTTTCTTATTCTTTGATGCGTAATATCTAGTTACTCTAGATCTTCTTTACTGATGTTTCCCTTACTGTTGCAAACTTTTCTCTCTGACCTAATTTTGTTATTTCCATAAGTCTTGATATTTTAAATCCCCGTGTTTATTTAGATATTTTTCTCATTTCCTTCTAAATAAAATTTTAGTTAATTTTAGCACACCCTAAATAGCCAAGACAAATTTGAACAAAAATAATAGGGTAGAGGGATCACTATGTTTGACTTCAAAATAAATCACCATGACATAGTAACCTATGTGCTTTGATTCTAGCAAATAAGAGACACTTTGATTAATGCAGCAGGATGAAGAACCCAGAAATAAATCCAAGGCTTGCAGTCAATTGATTTTGTTTTATTTCTTGTTCTCTTTCTATTTTACTTTTTGTTTTTTCCTTCTATTTTTTTTCTTCTTTAGACCAGAATTGTTTGGTTGTATGCTAGATCTCTTGGGGCATCTAATGTTTGCTTCTTGGTTATCCAAGTAGTGTTGGGTATGAGTTCTTTCTTGTGGAGTAAGCCCTAAATCACATCAGATATTGGTTGGCTACTCCCATAAATTCTATGCTATCACTGCCATAGCATATTTCCCTAACAGGACAGATAATAGGTCAACAGTTTTATGGCTGAATTGGTGTCTACATTTCTCTTCCAGTAGCCTGCAGACTACCTTCCCACAAAAAGCACTAGAACAGAGGACTGAAGGCAATCTGTAGATACCAGATCAAATTATCCTTGTTCAATCTGGATGTTGTCCTTAGCAATGGGATCCTGTCAGCAGTGAGTGAAGAGCAACTCTGTCACAGCATCAGTTGAGTTGTTTGACAATTTCCAAGGGATCTCTTTGTACAACTCAAGTGAGTGCAACCCAGTCCCATGACTTCAAGTGGTGACTATGTATACCCTCCACTAGGAATCCTCATTATGATTACTTTCACAGATCCAAGAAGTTTCTAGTGCCCTAGATTTCAACATCCCCTAAGTGCCTCCCAATTCCTACTGCGTCAATCCACATTGTCTCCCTTCCTCCCATCCTCATCCCTTGACATGATCATCCCTGCTCCTATCCCCACCTGCCCCCAGTTCACACATAAAATTTACTCTATTTCCCCTTTCGGGGAGATCCATACACCCCTCATAGACTCCTCCTCTTTACCTAACCTCTGAATCTATAAGTTGTGGCTTGATTAATACTTACTTATTAGTTACTGTTCACTTATAAGTACTACACACCATAGTTCTTTTTCTGAGTCTGAGTTATCTCACTCACACAGGATGATTCTTTCTAGTTCCATACTTACCTGCAAGTTTCATGATGTCACTTTTTAACAGCAGAGTAATATTCAACTGTGTAAATATATCACAATTCTTTATCCATTTTTTTAAAAATCAAGTTGTTTCCAGTTTCTGGCTATTATGAACAAAGAACATAGCAAGTATCCTTAGGGTAGGTAGGATAGGGTACCCTTTTTGTATATGCCTAAGAGTTGTATAGTTGAATCTTAAGGTATATTGATTCCCAATTAACTGAGAACCTGTGATTATGATTTCCATTGTGGCTGTACAAATTTCCACTCCCACCAACAATGGAGGAATGTCCCCCTTGCTCTACATCTTTACCAGTATAAGCTGTCACTTGTGTTAAAGATCTTAGACATTCTGACATTCTGACAAGTATAAGATGAAATCTCAAAGTAGTTTTGATTTTTATTTTCATACTGGGTAAGGATTCTGAACACTTCTTTAAGAATTAGTGAGCCATTTGAGATTCCTATATTGAGAATTTGCTATTGAGATCTGTACTTCATTTTAAAATTAGATTATTTACTTTTTAATATCTAGTTTCTTGTTTCATTTATATACTTTGGATGTTAGTTCTGTATCAAATATGGAGTTGGTAAAAATTATTCTCCATTCTACAAGCTGTTCTTTTGTCCTTGTGATGGTGTCTTTTACCTTACAGATGTTTTTCAGTTATATAAGGTCCCATTTATTAATTGTTAATCTTATTGTCTGTACTATTGGTGTTCTGTTCGAAAAGTTGTCTCCAATATCAGTGTGCTCAAGACCATTCCCCACTTTCTTTTCTATCAGGTTTAGTGTATCTGGTGTTATGTTAAGATCTTTATCTACCTAAACGTGAGTTTGTGCAAAAATGATAGATATGGATTTATTTACATTCTTCTACATGCATACATACAGTTTGAGTAGCACCATTTGTTGAATATGCTTTCTCTTTTCCATTGTATATTTCTGGCTACTTTATTAAAAATCAAGTGTCCATATGTGTTTGGATTTGTGTCAGGGTCTTTGGTTTCATTGATCAACATGCCTGTTTTTATGCCTATATCATATGGTTTTCATTACTATGCCCCTCTAGAACAACTTAAAATCAGAGACGCTGATACCTGCGGCAGTTTTTGTTTGTGTGTTTGTTTTTTTCTTAATATTCAGGATGGTTCTAGATATTCCAGTTTTTTTGTTTTGTTTTGTTTTTCCATATGAATTTGAGAATTCAATGTCTGTATAGAATTGTTTTGGGCTTTTTACGAGGATTTCATCGAATCTATAGTCATCTGTAGAATGACTATTTTTACTACGTTAATTCTACCAGTCCATAAGCATGGGGCATATTTTCATCCTTTGATTTCTTTTCAGTTTTTATCCTCCACGACTTAAATTTTTTATCACACAAATCTTTCACTTGCTTGGATAGTTACCCCCCAAATATTTTATTTTATTGCTTGAGGTTATTTTGAAAGGTATTGTTTCTTTGATTTCTTTATTTGAATGTCATTTGTATATAGAAGGGCTATTTTTGTTTAGATAATCTTATATACTGCCACTTTGCTGAAAGAGTTTATCAGTTGTAAGAATTGCCTGTTGAAATATTTAGGGTCACTTATTTATACTAACATATCATCTTCAAATAATGATTCTTTAACTTTTTCCATTCTAATTTGTATTCCCTTTATCCCTTTTAGTTTCTTATTGCTATGGGTAAAACATTCAGTACTACATTGAATAGATACATAGAGAGTACACAATCTTGTCTTGTTCTTGATATTAGTGGAATTACATTGAGTTTTGCAAAATGAATCCAAGATATCAAAAAGAATAACTACTATGATGAAGCAGTTTTTATACCAGCAGTGCAGAGATGGTTCAATAAAAAAAAATCAGTAAGTGTAATTCACCATGTAAAGAAACAGACAGAAACAAAACCAGAAGATCTGCTCATTAGATGCAGGAAAATGCCTTTGACAAAAATCCTACACCTCTTCATGATAAAAAGTTATGGAGAGTTCAAGTATTCAAGGAACATACTTAAACATAAAAAAGTAATTTCCAGCAAGCCCATAGCCAAAATCAAATTATATGGAGAGAAACTCAAAGCAAATTATTGATTTTCAAAAAAAAAGCTGTCAAAACACAAAATGAAGGAAATATAGTTTCACCAATGAATGTTGTTGGGACAAAAAGGATATGTACGTGTGGTGGAATAAGATTAGAGCCTTATTTTGTATCATATATAAGTATGAAATCATCATCTATTTAAGACATAAATAGAAGATATGGGATCTAAAAAGTATAAAAGCATAGAGAGAATATTATATGGCATTGATTTTCAAATAGGACCTCAAAAACAGTACATCAGACTATATTGAACTAAGATCCTTGTGTGAAGCCAATAAAGTGAAGAATTAACATACAAAATGGGAGGACTAATCATGTGACTGACAGGGATTAAGATCCAACCAAATTCAACCAAATAATGATAAAGACATTTTGTTAAAAAGTTGATTTAACAGAAAGGAATCTTCTATATTACTTTGTGCATATCACTCCATCCTGAGGACATTCTGCACTTTGATCAACCTTTGATAAGGCATCAAAGTTCTTTTCAATATTTCAAACCATTACCTATTTTTAAGACAAAGAATAACCATAGATTCTTACAAGATGAATTTTTGCTATTTTTTTAAAACCTGCTTATTGTTTTAATCTATACAGTTTTCAAACAAGTATGCCCAATACCTATAAATAGGTAAGTCGTGTCCTATCATCTCATTTATATTTTATGGGGCTAACGTAAAGAAGCATTGCAGGAACTTATATAAGGAAAATGTAGAAAGTAAGCTGAATAACTTCAACATTAACCATCAGTTAACACCGTCGATCAACAAAGAAAATAGAACAATGTCAAAAAGAAAAACATAGTTTATTATATATATTAAAATATACACTATTATATTGCCATAATAACTTAAATGATGCCCATTAAAGTTTCAAAGAATGTGAACAAATATTAGTTCACACACTGATTGATCCATTAGTGACTTGATCATTTTTAGAGTATACCTATTGTTAAGGAGAAAATATTTTGTCATTTATTTAAAAAGCAAGGCAGAGTAAGAATAACACCAGGTGCGGGAGGTTGGGCTCAAGTCTGAACCTTCTGATGACAACTGGGGACAGTAGTCAAAGAGCACAGTGGGGAGCCAATGGATGTAAAATCAATGAGACATACCATCAAGTTTGTGCAGAGATTTCTTTTTAACTGTACTAATAGAATTCTTGTAAAAATTCAACAACGGCAAGCCACCATTAGAAACAGCAAGACAAGCTAACACCAGAGACAACCTGATGGCAAGAGGCCAGCACAGGAACCCAAGCAACAAAAACAAAGACTACTTGGCATCATCAGAACCCAGTTCTTCCACCAAAGCAAACAGTGGATATCCAAACACACTGGAAAAGCAAGATCTAAAATCACATTTTATCATGATGGTAGAGGACTTTAAGAAGGTCATAAATAGGGTTGGGGATTTAGCTCAGTGGTTAGAGCGCTTGCCTAGGAAGCGCAAGGCCCTGGGTTCGGTCCCCAGCTCCGAAAAAAAGAACCAAAAAAAAAAAAAAAAGAAGGTCATAAATAACTCTCTTAAGGAATTACAGGACAATACAAGTAAACAAGTAGAAGCCCTTAAAGAGGAAACACAAAAATCCCTTAAAGAACATCTGGAAAAAACAACCAAACAGAAGAAGGAGATGAACAAAACAATCAATGAGTTAAAAATAGAAATATAAACAATAAAGAAGCACAAAGGAAGACAACCCTCAAGATAGAAAACCTAGGGAAGAGATCAGGAGTCATAGATGTGAGCATCACAAACAGAATACAAGAGATAGAGGAGAGAATGTCAGGAGCAGAAGATACCATGGAAAACATCAACACAACTGTCAAAGATAATATAAAATGAAAAAAGCTCCTAGCCCAAAACATACAGGAAATCCAGGACACAATGAGAAGATCAAACCTAAGATAATAGGTATAGAAGAGAGTTAAGATTCCCAACGTAAAGTACCAGTAAATATCTTCAAAAAAAATCATAGAAAAAAGTCCCTAACCTAAAGAAAGACATGCACATAAACATATAAGAAGCTTACAGAACACCGAATAGATTGGACCAGAAAAGAAAGTCCTCCTGTCACATAATAGTCAAAACACCAAATGCACAAAACAAAGAAAGAATATTAAAAGCAGTAAGGGAAAAAAGCTCACATAACATATAAATGAAGACCTATCAGAATCACACCAGACTTCTCACCAGAGACTCTGAAAGCCAGAAGATCCTCGACAGCTGTCATACAGACCCTAAGAGAACACAAATGCCAGCCCAGGTTACTGTATCCTGCAAAACTCTCAATTAACATAGATGGAGAAACTAAGATATTCCATGACAAAACCAAATTTATACAATATCTTTCTACAAATCCAGCCCTAAAAAGGATAATATATGGGAAAACCCAACACAAGGAGGGAAACTACACCATAGAAAAAGCAAGAAAGTAATCTTTTTGCAACAAAACCAAAAGAAGATAGGTACACAAATGTAATGCCACCTCTAAATAGGAAAAAAACAGGAACCGACAATCACTATTCCTTAATATCTCTCAACATCAATGGATTCAATTCCCTAATAAAAGGACACAAATTAACAGACAGGATACATAAAGAGGACTCAGAATTTTGCTGCTTACAGGAAACACACCTCAGGACAAAGACAGAGACTACCCCTGAGTAAAAGACTGGAAAAACACTTTCCAATCAAATGGTCTGAAGAAGCAAGCTGGAGTAGCCATTCTAATATTGAATAAAATTGATTTTTAACCAAAAGTCATCAAAAAAGATAAGGAAGGACATTTCATAATCATCAAAGGAACAATCCACCAAGATGAACTCTCAATCCTAAATATCTATGCTCCAAACACAAGGGCACCTACATACATAAAAGAAACCTTACTAAAGCTCAAAGCACACATTGTACCTCGCACAATAACAGTAGGAGATTTCAACACCCCACTCTCATCAATGGACAGATCATGGAAACAGAAATTAAACAGAGACATAGAGAGACTAATGGAAGTTATGAACCAAATGGACTTAACTTATATTTATACAACATTCCATCCTAAAATAAAAGGATATATCTTCTCACCACCTCATGGTACCTTCTCCAAAATTGATCATATAATCCATCACAAAACAGGCCTTAACGGGTACAGAAAAATAGAAATAATCGCACGCATCCTATCAGACCACCTGGACTAAGGCTGGTCTTCAATAACAATAAGGGAAGAACACCCACATATACGTGGAAATTGAACAATGCTCTACTCAATGATAACTTGGTGAAGGAAGAAATAAAGAAAGAAATTAAAAACATCTTAGAATTTAATGAAAATGAAGATACAACATACCCAAACTTATGGGACAAATAAAAGCTGTACTAAGAGGAAAACTCATAGCTCTGAGTGCCTGCAGAAAGAAATAGGAGAGAACATACATCAGAAGCTTGACAGCACACCTAAAAGCTCTAGAACAAAAAGAAGCAAATACACCCAAGAGGAGTAGAGGCAAGAAATAATCAAACTCAGGGCTGAAATCAACCAAGTAGAAACAAAAAGGACTATACAAATAACAACAGAACAAAAAGCTGGTTCTTTGAGAAAATCAACAAGGTAAATAAACCCTTAGCCAGACTAACCAGAGGGCACAGAGATGTGTCCAGATTAACAAAATCAGAAACAAAAAAGGAGACATAACAACAGAATCAGAGAAAATTCAAAAAATCATCAGATCCTACCACAAAAGCCTATATTCAACAAAACTTGAAAATCTGGAGGAAATGGACAATTTTCTAGACAAATACCAGGTACCAAAGTTAAGTCAGGAAGAGATAAGCCATCTAAAAAAACCCCATAACTTGTAAAGAAATAGAAGCAGTTATTAAAAGTCTCCCAACTACAAAAGCCCTGAACCAGATGGGTTTACTGCAGATTTCTATCAGACCTTCACAGAAGCCCTAATACCAATACTGTCCAAACTATTACACAAAATAGAAATAGAAGGAACACTACCAAATTCCTTCTATAAAGCCAAAATTATGCTTATACCTAAACCACACAAAGACCCAACAAAGAATGAGAACTTCAGACCAATTTCCCTTATGAATATTGACACAAAAATACTCAATAAAATTCTTGCAAACTGAATCCAAGAACACATCCAAATGATCATCCATCATAATCAACTAGACTTCATCCCAGTTATGCAGGGATGGTTCAATATAGGGAAAACCATCAATGTAATCCACTATATAAACAAACTGAAAGATAAAAACCACATGATCATTTCATTAGATGCTGAGAAAACTTTTGACAAAATTCAACACCCCTTCATAATAAAAGTTCTGGAAAGAACAGGAATTCAAGGCAAAAAAATAAAGATAAAAAAGAAAAAAGATAAAAGAAAAAAATTCAGCAATGATGGTCAGAAAAGGAGAGAGAATCATAGAGAATATTCTCAGATATTGAGAGTTTTTACATGTCAAGAGTAAAAATTCTCTGTAGAGTAAGAAAGATTCTTGCTAAAACTGGATTATGCTTGCCTAGAATGTACAAGGAAAGAAGGGTAATATTTTGTCAAGTAATGATTATCATTGCAATAGCTTTAAACCAACTCATAGACATAAAGAGAAATAAAAGAAAAAAATCATGGTGACTTTTGTGTATGTTAATGATTCTCTACGTTCATGGCTGTGAATGACTGCATGCATGTGCCACAGAGTACATATGTGAACATATGTGGTCAGTCATCACCTTCTACCTTGTTTGAGATGGAGTGTTAATGTTGCTTTTCTGTGGCATAAACTAAGCTAGCTGGCCTGAAAGCCTCAGCTTCTACTGTCTGCCTCCCAGGACTCCTGAGGTTACAGACACCTGTGCTGTCTGGATTTTGTTGTATTTTCGGAATTCAAACTCAGGCCTTCATGATTTTACAACAACCATTTTCACCACTGACCCATTTCTCCAGTCCAGGAAAATTAACCTTTAAAAAATTCATGTCATTACATTTGGGTTATGTCATTTGTTACATAAAAGCAAAATTTGTATAAATTTAGATAAAAATATTTTGAAAGTTTTAGAAAAGAAATTCACTTGTTGAAAAAAATGAAAATCATACATTGATGGACATTGGTTGTCCTAAAATAAATCACTATTAATAACCACAGGCACTGTAGAGGTCTTAGGCACAGGCTGATCAGTTTGTTCATTACTTCTTTGTTGGGAGACACAAATTGCAGGTAAAAAAAATAGGATGTAGCAAGAATTCATTTTGATTCAGTGATACCTACTTGTATGACATCATCAGGAGACATTTCCCTCTAAGTAAAAGAAGGATGGATTTAAAGCTTCTGACGATTGAATAGTGAAGAACTGAGATATTAGAAAATGCACCTGTTTATAAGTAACCCCAGAAAAACAAGTTGAAATGATTGCATTTGGAATGGTTCAGCAAGACATTACTTTCCAGTTGACACACAAAAGCAATTGAATGAATCAGCTTCAAGTTGTATGATAGCATGCTCCATATTGCTATTAGTTGGCTAGCAGCATGGATATTTAAACAAATTTTCAATTCATTTTATAGAGAAAAAGTCTACAGAAAATGAGGGGAGAGAAACTTAGTCGAATATCAATTCTTTTTAATTCCTAATTTAAGTGAATGGAAAGATCAATTGTTATGTCATTATTATGTCTTGTTATTTTATCATAAATATTTACCCAATTTTACCCAGAACATCAAATAAATTGCAGAACACAAAAGAACTCTGGGAAGTGTGTTAGGGCTCAGCCAATGAAGGAGATATACTTAAAGTGACTGAAGCGTGTGGTGAAGATTGATGACAGCTGCAGCTTCTGTTAGTCTCACTGCTGCCTTACTCTAACCTAACCTTTAGCAATGCAGCTCCCTTATGTTTCCTGTCACTCTTTAGAGAAAGGATAAATTATAATTTTCAAAATATCCTGTTTAAAACACTGGAAGTCTAAGTCTACCAAAAGAACAATTAGGGTTTTGCTTTCTTCGAATGTCCTGTGGACATCCCTCCTGGTGGGATCTAATCTGAATCAAGGTTCCACAATAAAAGGGAAAGTCAGATGAAGTGTGACATTGGCATGCACAAAGATCACAGTAACAGGACGATATCAGGGTAAGTGGACAGAGACTTAGATGAACATAGTCAAAAATGTGAAAGAACAGGTTTTATTATAAATGGAAACAACTCTAAAGAATGTCTATGTATCTGGTTCTTTGTTTTAGCTATTGAGCATACATGTACCAATACAGTGTGTATAACAGTGTGGTTGACCTTAATAATGCTTATATTGTGTCATCTTTTCAAATGCATATTGTGTCAGAAATTTATCATGTGCACATTTATTATATTCTCACAGACTATACATTAAGGAAAAATATATATCCAAATAAATACCTTTTTCTGCCAAAAGCAATTTGACAAACATGCTCTTCTCTCCTGTTATTTCTCTTTATGATACTCAACACTAAGTTCAATTGAGTTAGAAAGCAAACAAATATTTTAAGATCCTTCAAAGACAATAAATGGAAAATTAGTGAAATATAGGGACATGTAATTTATTTGAAAAATGGAAAAATATTGCAGAATCAATATGCTAAGTTCCAAAACAAAACATATGCTGTCAAAGTTGTATGCCACACTGCATATTTAAAAGGGTAGTTCCTGAATTATATTAATAGGGATAGTGTCAATGTAGAAAAATTATAGCTCTTTTTTTGATTATTTAAACAGACAAAATACAAGAAGGAAATTATAAATTCTCTCAAAATTCTATGAGTTAAAAAGTAGCTGTAGCTTTCGTTGATTTCATTTTAAGAAAAATAATATTTCTAAAACAATTCTGTAGAGCTGAAAATCATGTAGCTAACAGAAAAGCAACTGTGCTCTATAATAGAGTCTACAGTTGGAGAAGGTCAGCTCACTGTCAGAACACAGAAAGCAGAGGCATTTGGATGCTAAACCTCACTAGGTATTTCAGCTGTGATAGAAAGAACAAGACTTAGGTTCTTAACTATTTAATTTTCTAAGGCTCCATGGTTTTCTCCACAAACAAAATAATAATAATAATAATAATAATAATAATAATAATAATAATAATGATAATAATACTCTCACAAGAAGGTATTTATATTATATATTTCAGAAGGAACCATATATTATATATGATATATCATATAAAATGTCCAGACATATAACACACACAGACACACAAACCCACATAAATACACACACACACACATGCACACATGCACACACACACCTGCTGTGTTAATGTTAACTTGCAGAGAATTTGTGAGCAAATGTCTGTATCGACTCACCCCAAAGAAGAACACATAACCGATGAAAGTAATTATTCTACCAAAATTCATCTTGGTGAACAAATGCACTTATTGAATTTTTTAGGAAAAAAAATTTCACACACATGTAAATTTCCTGCATTGCCTTTTTCAACTCAACTTTGGAATGATCAGTTCCTATTTGGGCATCAATTTTGATAACTTTTTTGGGGGATCCATGTACAAATGCCCACTTCAGATAATCAACATAGACAAATGTAGCTAGTGAGTTTATTGGGGTTAGGTATAGTAGTATGGATAAAAGAACATAAACTACACTAAGATGACTGCATCACTAAAAAGTATACCTCAGAATGAGTGACAAATCATGAAAGCTACAAATCTGGATTTGCCTAGAAAGTTGCGACCTTGGAGCTCTCTGCATGAATACAGACATCTTTAGAGTTCATAGTACACTTTAGAAGCTCAGTCTATGGAAAGCATTCTTTCCACAGGAGCTCCACAATCTTGGAGAGGAGTCTTGTCAACCTTGTAAATGTCAAGAACTTCCTAAGGTGTAGTGGGAGACATTCTCTTTCTCAAGCGCATCAAGTTGACAACAAAGATCAACCATCACACGGTGTACAATGAATAATTGGTACACGTAATACTATTGAGATTTGGCATAAAACACAAGAAAAATGACTATCTCATGCAAATGCACAAGTTTAACTCATTCAGAGTACCATTTGGAAACAGAGAGAAACTGCCATCAATAGGATGATAATTGTAAGATGACTCAGCAGATATGTTCCAATCCTCCTCATTGCTTAGATCTCATTCAAGATAAATAAGTGCAGTGAGAAATAAAGCATCAACAACTACAACAACAGCAAAAGTAAGAGACATCTACAAGCATCACAGAGAGCCAAATGTGTGAGGATAGGAAAAGAACAAGTCAAGAGTCTAAGAGGAGAGATCAGTCGCCTCTGCCCAACAAAAGGGGCATGCTCAGACTCTGCATGAGAATCTCTGATGAAGAGTAGACATGGACAGCAGCATCATTATTAACAATTACCCAGGGTTGGTTTACCTTGCAGGAGGAAAGAACAGAGCTAACTGTACAATATGGACATTAATATTTGGAATGTTCCCTCAGTCAAGTAGAGTCTAATGGAGATGAAGAGGTGGTTGAGGCTACTTTATTCTGCTCTCTGGGAAGAAGCTTACCACAGGACACAAGTACCCACTTCCATGCAGTTCACTGGCAGTGCTCAGGAGATCCTGATAACACATAGCCCTCTGTCTCTTTTCTTTTATATGAAATATTTATGAACCCTGGCTCCCAGAAGAACCCATCTCACTCCAAGATGAATATATTGGAACAGAGGCCAACTTAGAGGGTATATTTTTAAAAAGTAGAACAGAAATGTGAAATATGAATACATGGCAGAGAATAATATTGACTTGAAAATATTGTCATGAAACAGGATGAAAAAATGCGAACAAATATAGTTTCCCAAATAAAAACAAAATAAAATGATTCAGTAACTGTTTTTTCGAGAGGAACTCAAAGTAGTAATCAGAAAGATCATAAAAGAACAGATGGTATGAAATTTGAAGTTGCAGAGCTAAGGAAATAAATAAGAAATGAAATCATGGAATTAAACAATATTGAAACTATACAAAGAAAGAAGATATACTACTGAAATATCAGAACATAAAGTACAAATACAAATGGAAATAAATAAGAAAAATGGCTTAAAAGAAGATAATACAGAAGAGATGAAAATAAATCAGCTTACAGAAAATTAAGTCATTGGAACATTAAGTAAATAATTCAAAGAAATATTCAGAAAAAAAATTCAGAACTATGTAAGCCACATTTTTTCAGCTGTATTTTAAGCCACAAATCTGAAACTTTAAAGAAATGCTAGTTTTCTGAATAGATTTTTTTGTTTAGATTGGTGACCCAAAATAATTCTCAGTGGGTTTCTGGACTTTAATTATAAGGAAAACATCAGGGCTTTAGCTATCCCTCAATAGTGTAGTGCTTACTTAGCACAACCCAGCAGTCTACGATTGATTACCACACTGGGAGGGAATGGCAGGAAAATGATTGGGAAAAACACTCAGAAGAACAGGGAAATGGGGTTAATCTAGATACCCCAAGCAACCATTTGGTAAGGAGGAGAACAAAGTAATTGACCAGTGAATTCATCATAGGGATATTCTATACACTGAGAACAAATCAGGATTGACAAGGTTAGTATGGAAATTCTTTATGACAAAATATCTTTATGATTAATGAAATTTCATTTTTATAATATGCAAGGGCAGCATTCTTACCTTGAAGAAACATCAAAACTTGGGGAAGACAGGAAAATGACCTAGTCACTGAGGTATCACAAATGAGCACATTTAGCTTATCCAGCTCCAGGGCAGAAGTCACAGTGAACAATAATTATTTTTTTTACATATTGTTAAAAAAAAGTGTGTGCCAAGAGGTATGTCTTTCATAATTAAGTGTTCAGAGAATGCAACAAAATAAAGTTATTAAAACAGCTGTAGCTGTATTTGAAGTAAGCAGTCGAAGGCACAGACATTGCTTTTCAGTATCAAATATTACTGACTCAAAGTTCATAGACTCAGTAGAATGATTCCAGCAAATAGATAAGTATGGCAGGGTAATAATGTACCCTTTTTCCTACACTATATGGACATTTTTCTCAAATTCTACTAACCAGTCTGGCTGAAACCTTGCTATAAAATCTGGCAAAATAAGAAATTTCCAGACAGATATTCCCCATTGCTTTCACAGTATTCAGATCCTCCCTACTATGGTCTGAAGAAGCCATTTTACTTTTTTTTTTAAATTCCAGCTGCCTCCTGCTTGTCCTTCACAAGCACTTCCCACATACATCTTGCCATCTTTCTGTCCCGTTTTAACATCTCCTCCCAGAAAGTCTGTACTAATAAGCCAAGTGAACACTGTGAAAATTGCCGACAAATAGCAATTCATCAAATTCTGTGATGGAGGGCAGAAGGGAACATAAGTTTAGAGCAAAGACATATAAATGTGTCGTAGGGCCCAGAAAGGACTCAACAGGCAATCTAACAACACAGATTTAAAGTCTTTACACCTATTAACACTATATGTGTCTAAAATGCTTTTGTTGTTGTTAAGTTTCATTGTGGAACAGTCTACACACACACATGTAATACTCTAAACTAAAATGTAGTAGAGTCAACAAAGAACAAAAACCTGAGGATTGATTTTTTTTTAGTCACAACTAAAATAAAGATACTTGAAATAATAAATATTAATAAAATTTCACAGAACTCCACATAATATGAGCAAAACTGATGGAGATAGGAAAATGGGGGCAGTTGGATTTCTATCATTCAGTATTAAGAAAGTTTTGTCTTTAGTTAGACAATTGTTTATCTATTGCTTAACCTACATTGAGCAATCTCTTCTATATCTATACGCTTATAAACTTCATCAAAATCCTTCATAACTTCCATAGTAGTATTTTGAGAATACTTTTAATTCAATGAGTAAAATATAAAGTTAGCATATTTATTATCTTTTCTGATTTTACAGCAATATATTTAGAGCTATGAATTTTCCTCTGAGCACTGCTATAGCTGCATCTTATGTATTTACATGCAATATTCAGTATTCTAAGGATTTAATGTTATACATAGCTTGCACTTTTAATTTTAAATTATATTGAAGAGTAGATTATGAATGAATACTTTCCTCATTCCCCCAAAAGACATTTGCTGAAGTTCTAAATCCCAATGTGATAATATTAGTAAATACAGCCTTTGTGAAGTAATGGAAGAGGATAACTTAAAATGGTATCTGTGATTTTTCTTTTGTCACAGAATCACATTTTACTAGATATTTTATGTACTTAGATATCAAATGTTATCTCCTTTCCCACCTCGTCCAATACCCCTTCCCCCTCCTTCTTTAAAGAAAATTTTCCTACTCCCACCCACCCACTCAAGAATACTGTCAAAAGGACAAAACAGCAACCAACAGATTGGGAAAAGATCTGTACAAATTCTACATCCATTACAGGGCTAATATCTAATATATACAAAGAATTCAAGAAGTCAGAGTCCAGAAAAAAAACCAATAATCCTATTAAAAAATGGGGTACAGACAAAACAAAGAATTTTCAACTGAGGAATATGAAATAGCCAAGAAGCACCTGAAGAAATGTTCAACATCCTTAGACAATAGGGAAATGCAAATCAAAACAACCCTGAGATTCTACTACAACCCAGTCAGAATAGCTAAGATCAAAACTCAGGTGACCGCAGATGCTGATGAGGATGTGGAGAAAGAAGAGCACTCCTCCATTGTGGGTGGGATGGCAAACTGGTACAATCGCTCTGGAAATCAGTTTTGTGGTTCCTCAGAAAATTGGACATAGTACTACTAATTACCCAGTTATACCACTCTGAGACATATACCCAAAAGATTCTCTAACAGATAAACATGCTCCACTATATTCACAGTAGCCTTATTTATGTTAGCCAGAAGCTGGAAAGAACCCAGATGCCCTTCAACAAAGGAATGGATACAGAAAATGTGGCACATTTATACATTGGAGTACAACTCAGCTATTAAAAAAAAATGACTACATGAAATTATTAGACAAATGGATGGAACTAGAAAATATCATCCTGAGTGAGGTAATCCAGTCACAAAAGCACACACATGGTATGCACTAATAAGTAGATATTAGCCCAAATGCTCAGAATACCTAAGAAACAATTCACAGAACATATGAAGCTCAGAGAGAAGGGAAACCAAAATGTGAATACTTCAGTCCTTCTTAGAAGGGAAACAAAATACTCATGAAAGGAAATAAAGGGACAAAGAATGGAGCAGGGACTGAAGGAAACGTCTCCAGAGACTGCCCCACCTGGGATCCATTCCATATATAGCCACCAAACCCAGTCACTATTGCTGATGCCAAGAAGTGCTTGCTGACAGGAGCCTGATATGGATGTCTCCTGAGCAGCTCTGATATTGATAAGAATGCTTGTTCCTAACCATCGGATGAAACATGGGAACCCCAATGGAGGGGTTAGAGCAAGGACTGAAGGAGCTGAAGGGGTTTGCAACCCCATAGGAAGAATTACAATATCACCCAACTAGACCCCCCAGAGCTACTAGGTAGTAAACCACCAGCCAAAGAGTACACATAAAGATCCCATGGCTCCAGTCACATATGTAGCAGAGGATGGCATTGTCTGGCATCAATAGGAGGAGAAGTCTTTGGTCCTGTGAAGGCTCATTTCCCCAGGGTAGGGGAATGCCAGGGTGTTGAGGAGGGAGCAGCAAACTGGCTGGATATAATATTAACTTAAACAAATCAGTAGCCTTCCTCTACTCAAAGGATTAACAGTCTGAGAAAGAAATTAGAGAAATGACACCCTTCACAATAGTCACAAATAACATAAAATACCTTGTTGTAACTCTAACCAAGCAAGTGAAAGGTCTGTATGACAAGAATTCAAGTCTCTGAAGAAAGAAATTGAAGAAGATCTCAGAAGATGGAAAGATCTCTCATGCTCATGGATTGACAGGATTAATATAGTAAAAAAAAATGGCCATCTTGCCCAAAGCAATCTACAGATTTAATGCTATATCCATCAAAATTCCAACTCAATTCTTCATTGAGTTAGAAACACAATCCACAAATTCATTTGGAATAACAGAAATCAAGGATAGCAAAAAGTATTCTCAACAATAAAAGAAGTTCTGGGGGAATCATCATCCCTGACCTCAAGTTGTATTACAGAGTTATTGTGATTAAAAGCTCCATGGTATTGGTATAGAGACAAGCAGGTAGATCAATGAAATAGAATTGAAGACCCATAAATGAACCCATACAGCTATGGTCTCTTGATCTTTGACAAAGGAGCTAAAACCACTCAATGGAAAGAAGACAGCATTTTCAACAAATGGTGCTTGTTAAACTGGAGGTCAGCTGTAGAAGAATGAAAATCGACCCATTCCTATCTCCTTGTACTAAGCTCAAGTTCAAGTAAATCAAAGACCTCCACATAAAACATATACATTGAAACTAATAGAAGAGTAAGTAGGGAACAGCCTTGAACACATAGGCACAGGGGAAAATGATCTAAACAGAATACCAATGGTTTATGCTCTAAGATCAAGAATCGACAAATGAGACCTCATAAAATCGGTGTTTGTGACTTTATAAGAGAATGAGACACCCCATCCTTGTTCACTCTTTCCCTGCCCCTTGCATCCACCTCCCCACAACACATACACATTTTTCTTACCATCTTGTGAGGAAGCAATGAGTGCTCAGGCTATCAGCAAATCAGGAAATGCAACTCATGATGGGCCAGATCTGCCAGCATATACTTGATTTCACTATGTGTGACAGGGTCTCCATATATAGTTTTGGCTGTCCCTAAACTTGATATCCTTCTGCCACAGCCTCTTGAATGCTGCAATTATAGGCATGCATTCAGCATCTACAAGTATTTGGTGCTGGCCTAGATGATACCAGGCTGAACAGTAAAATGGAGTAAAATGGTATAATTTAACCCATCTATAATATTTGTTTTTGTTGTAACTCTTCAAAGTGATTAGGATACACACACACACACACACACACACACACACACACACACACACACACTTTTTCTTGTCTTATGAAGTTTTCTTCAATTGTGGTAGCTTCTTCTATGGGAGAGAAAGTCAGTTTTCTTGAAGGCTGTGGCTTATCACATATTTACCTCACTCTAGTATATAGTCAACACCCAGAAATAAGTAGATAACACTGATTGACATCAAAGGGTTACTAAATATAAACAAACAAATATATAAATAATTTTTTTTGAAAAAAAGCGTGAAATTGGGGAGACATAAAAGTAGATGTAGATAGTAGCGTGTGGGACTATGAAAGGCACCTTGGTTCCTGGTTGAGTCTTAAAACCTCAGTGTCCCTCAAGGGATGGTAGGATTTTCACCTGACTCCTAGGAAACCAGGAACGTCACTAGCCACAGTCCTCCATAGATTTGTGGTGATCAGTCATGTAAGGGCAAAGCCCCAAGTCCTTCCACAGGTAGAGGACGTTACCACAGGTCTCGTAAGCTCAAGATAGACAGATCTCCTTTATAATGAGGTACCTAAAGGTCTAGAGGATTAGGCAATAAAATTTCCTTCCCTGACACTCCTCCCTGCAAAAAGTATATAAACTCAAGCCTACCCTGAGAAGTGAGATATGGTTTTATTCATCCACTTTCCGCTATGACAACAAATTTTGTAAAACCACGAACTGTCTCTTTTCATCGGGATCTGCAGCGGGGAGCCTCACAGAAGGCCTTCGCCTACAGAGCAGCTGTCTAATCTCCCATATAAGGCCTCCTTGTTCTCCCAGACAAGGCTGCCACCAAAACCAAGCCACCACCAAGCCTGCACCTGCCACAGTCAAACCAAGGACTCCCTATCACCACCACCACACACACAGGACCAGTCAGAGTCCCCTCTTTTTCCCCCTTGGCCCCAGCTAGATCCAGCTTTGCAGACCCCACGTCATTCTCAGCTCTTCTGCAGTTTCTAGCAGAGCCTGGATGCCCAAAAACCTGAGAACCCGAAGGCCCCGGCCTCATCACATGCCCAGGGACCCCCAAGTCAGCTTCTGCCTAGTCCCGCACCTCAGACTGTGCTTCCCCTCCCTCGGAGTGATGTCGACGCTGCCCTACAGCCTTACAGCTGCCCAGCCATGGCTGGGGTATGCGCAGTCAAACTTACAGTGTCCAGGTTCCCTGAGCGGGCTCAGGACTCATAACCCTACAGGTGAGGAGGTAAGAGTAGGAGTTGCGGAGCAAATATAATCAAATATAGTATATAAAATTTTCACCGACAGTAAAAGTATTAATTTAAAATTTGTGATCAGAGGATGCTGGGTGAATCTTTTTCCCCCATTTTTATTAAATTGGGTATTTCTTATTTACATTTCAAATGTTATTCCCTTTCCCGGTTTCCTGTCCATCAAACCCTTAACCCTTCCCCCTCCCCTTCTACAAGGTATATCAACATAGTCAAAGTTTATCTTACAGACTTTGCAAAAGAACTATTTTTTCAATCTCCCCAACCTTTGAATCATAATTTTAGAAGCATATAATGTATTTTTCGCTTTATCAGGCTGATGCCTTCTAGAATGGAAGGAGCATATAGCTTTATGAGGATGAGAAAGCCACTCACTATTATCAGCTCTGTATCAACAAGGGAGAGATACTTGCTATCTCCCCAGACTTAAATCTTACATATTAATGCATGATACATGTGTTCTTAAAAGATAATTTCTTATTTGCTAGATCAAAAATAAGAATTTTTCTACCAATATGAAAAAACACAGTTCTCAATTGTGAGAAAGTTTTGGAGAATTCATTGATGCAAGTTGCAGACAACATGATGCAATGTTGTCAGAACAGGGAAGAAGAAATGTGTAACGAATGTCCTGTCCAGGCCCGCGGGAATGTCAACAGAAACCCTGGAGAGGGGAGTGGGAATGGATGGGACAAGAGGCGAAAAGAGGCGCAAGAAATGGAGACAAGACAGTATTCTGATCAAGTCTCATTTAATAAGGCAAAAAGCACTTGCTTATAAGCAGAAAAATCACAAAACAC
Source organism: Rattus rattus (assembly GCF_011064425.1). Classification (NCBI taxonomy): domain Eukaryota; kingdom Metazoa; phylum Chordata; class Mammalia; order Rodentia; family Muridae; genus Rattus; species Rattus rattus. The sequence goes on along the minus strand of NC_046156.1, from coordinate 72,928,994 downwards.
AAACTGAAAGTCAGGGTAATGATAAACATATGCCACATCAGAAACCAATGGCATAAATCTTGATTTCCCCAAACTTCCAACCTATAATAAGTTTCAGTTTCCTGAAGCTTCTAACTAACAATAGAGTGTAACTCATTCTTATGCAGAATTAAGCTACCAGGATGTCTCCAGTATTCTTCGCTGGTGGTAACCCCCACATACGTTACCTGGAAACAAGGGCCCATGAAGTAGAAAACACCTAGCTCAGGCAAAGAAAGGCATAAGCAGGCCGGGTGGCCCCGGACAATGTCCCAATGTTGTTCCTATTACACTGACGAGATACTGAAGCCAAATGTCGTCCTTGTTCTGATCAAGCAATAATAATAAATATCACCTATAATCATGTAACAGGAATCTGAGCAACTAGACCTCTGGTCATTTATTTTCACATAAAGAGCTGAAGCTTTCTTATACCAATCCAATTCCAATCCAGTAGAAGTTACATTTCTGAGTGTCCCACAACTTAGTTATTTGGTTTCTTTTCCTTTAATTTGAATTTCTATTTTTATAATTTTACCTGAGTACCTTGACAAGTTAGATTTGAAAGATATATTTTCTACTTTTAGTTAGAATTTTAATCAGGCCTGTGTGTGTACGTGTGTGTGTGTGTGTGTGTGTGTGTGTGTGTGTGTGTGTGTGTGTGTGTGTGTGTAATATGTGCACATATGTGCACATATGCCTGCAGGTGCATATGTGTTATAGTTGGCATCTATAGGCCAGAGGACAACTTTGTAAATTATGTTCTCTACTTTTACTTTTGCATGGGTTTCTAGAATCACGTCATGGAACATCCAGGTTTTTACAGTAAGAACTTTTTCATGGGTGGGATAGGCTTAACTTTAGATTTTTCTTTTTCTTCTCTTTCATTAATTAGTTTATTTATACACTTTATATCCTGATCATAACCCCTCATCCTCTCTTCCCAGTTCCACCCTTACAAATCCTTCTTCCTCTCAACGCCTCACTTCTCCTCAGAGAAGGTGAAGCCCCATCTTGGCTACAACCCAGCCCTGAGGCATCAAGTCACAGCAAGACTAAGGGCATTCCCTCCCATTTGGCTCAACCAGTCAGTTCAGGTAGGTAGGGCAGGGAATCCAATGGAAGGCCACTACGACAGAGTCAGACTCACTCTCCTTCCAATTGTTAAGAGACCCCTTGAAGACCAAGTTGTACATCTGCTTACAAAATGTGTAGGGAGCCTAAGTCCAGCTTATGCATGCTCTTTGGTTGGTGGTTTAGTCTCTGTGAGCCCACATGGACCCAGGTTAATTAACTCTGAAGGTCTTTTTATGGTATCCTTAATCCCTCTGGCTTGTTTAATTCTATTTCCCAGTCTTCCATAAGACTTCCAAACTCTACCTGCTGTTTGGCTGTGGGTCTTTGCATCTATTTTCTTCACTTGCTGGATGAAGCCTCTCAGAAGTCAGTTATGTTCTGCTCCTGTCTGCAAGCCTAGCAGAGTATCATTAATAGTGTCAGAGGTTGGCTCTCACAAGGGATGGGTCTCAAATTGAGGCCATCATTGCTTGGCTATTCCCTCAATCTCTGCTCCAACTTTGTCCCTGTATATCTTGTGTGCAGGACAAATTTTGGGTCATTGGTTTTAGAGGAAGGTTGACGTCCCCCTCCTTCCATTGGAAGTCTTGCCTGCCTATAGAAGGCGGCCACTTTATTCTCCATATTCCCTGTTGGTAGGAATCTTAGTTAGGGTCACACATGTAGACTAACATTACCCACAGAGCTATCTCAGAGCTCCCTTAGTGAGTCCTGTATTACTCAACCCATCTGTTTCTCTGAACGTGAGACCCATCCTGTGCATCTGATCCTAGTGAGCTTTGGAATTTCCTGCACATGTGAGTTGAAGAAAAAGTGGTGAATTGGTGTTTCATTATTATGATGCATGACCAACTTTGTTGGAATGGTATGTCTTCTTGGGGAAAGAATTATGCAATTTCTGCCTGTTTTCCTTAAAATTAACAAACAGCCTTTGTTCCAATTTAAAGCAAACTTCTTACCTATTCATTTCCTGGAAAAATAGCTTCAGATCTTTGACATGTACTTTTCAAAGCAAATAAAATTATTATGATTAAATTATCTCACCTTAATTGTAAAACATGATCCACCATTGTAAATCTAAGATTTCTTGTCAATAAACAAAGTAAGTTTCTCTAATTAAGACTATTGGAAATTCACAATATGATACTTTATTCTAACCAGTATTGGAAATGAGTCTGATATGGGCAAATGCTTCTTTCTGATCGTTACCTCAAAGGTATTAGAGTGTGAATATGACCATACACAGAATCAGAAATTTTTCCAATGAAAAACCATACAAAACAATCCCTCCCCACAGAATTAAATACAACAACACAGGGAGCAGCAGAGAAATGATAAATTTCTCTATTATCTTGCTATCGTGTTCGTTTAGACTTAGTGGGTCCACCAGTAAAGGATGTTCAAATAAAAATATGACAAATTGATACATATGTACTCAATTACCATAGTGAAGCAAGTGTTAAAATGGCTCAGACATTGGACTTTAAAAATATAAAAATGTTTCAGTAAAATTCAAGTTGGTATGCATCCAAGTAGAGAGTTGTAAAAATAAGCAACCAAGTTTTGAGAAATGTAATGGTCGTACATGGGCATTACGTTTTACCTTTCTTATGGCTGTAAAGCAAAATGACCTTGTGTAGAGGGTGGAGATAGTTTTAATGATAATGATGAGCTCATGCAATGATAATTAATGGCACTTGAATATGCCAAGAAATAACTTGCTCTTTCAACACCAATTCTTGAAATGATATAAGAAAGTACTTTTAACATGAGCTTCTCATTAAGATTCAATATCTTAATAAACCTGAATAAAGTCAGGCAATTTTATGGCCTTTGGAACATAGCATGAAGAATTTATACCCAAAAAAAAAAAAAAAAAAAAAAGCAGAAATTTTAAGAATAAGGGAAGCATTTTCCCTTTAGTGAATACTGAAAAGTGTCTTGTAAATATCCTAATTCCTTTCTTAATATGCAAATCTCCCCCATAAAAAAAGGTTGCTGTCTCTGTAGGCTGGCGGCACCGAGCCTCTTTGGTAGCAGCATCTGCATGCAAGTGCACACTAACACTCTTTCACCTTTTTCAATGTCCTCTAGTGCTAATTGGAGATTTTGTGATGAGCTTTGAATGTGCAGGAAATGCCTAGCAGGAGTCCAGACATTTGCGAATGGAATTTCTGGCTAGCTTATTATTCACTATCTCTAGTGAGATTTGGAGCTGGATTCTTATTAAATTTAAGTCTTCTCTGCAACGTTTAAATCACTATTCACTCTTAGAGTTCAACATACATTATTGCAATCTACAGATGCGATTGTGATGTATTCTTTTTGCATGACTCAATTTTAAAATATAAAAATAGAAAACAGTTAAATGTTTATTTCAGGCTTCAAGGTCATGACATTTATTTATGCCATAATTTTCATTACTGTTATTAATATTTTGCGTTTTCAGTGATGGATGTCCTCTCCACTGTAAAAATGAGCATTTCTGTTGTTATTATTGAAAATATAAAATGCCTGAGCTGAAAGGATTATATTTTTAGAGCTAATTAGTTTTATTTTCAAACTGTCACGCAATGTACCCTTTCATAATAAGCCCCATGAATTCCTAGTTGAAGAAAGAGCTCCTACACCATTTAAAACTGAAAAGAATGTGCTTCTCTGTAGGACACAGAATAAGAACAAGGGTTTGACTATTATCAAGGGCACAAGTGAGGGAAGGAACTGAGACAGGCCAGAGAGGACAGAGAAGGTACAAAGTGAACACAGGAAAATGGAGTGGGTGGTCTGACATTAGCTCTCTCTTCCTTTCCTTCCCATGAGCAATTGTTGCTGAAATATTTTGACTAACAAGAGACTTCTGTTAACTTCATGTAATAAAGCAGCCTATTAACAAAATGTCAAGGAATCAATTACCAAATTGACAACTCATCAGGTCAATGAACTCAGTGTAAGACTTTTGTGAACTATAACCAAAACCTGGAAGCTGACATGGTTGGGAATGAGAAAGAACATTTGAAGAGGATTGTCATAATCAAAACTCTATAGAGGTGACATTTTCAACAAAAGTACACAATTCTTCATCATCACATTCACCATGAGGTCTTTCTTAAGAAGTTGTAAAGCACCCAATTTCTTAGTGGTAATTGTAGACATGGTGGTATACCTCAGATCACTAAAAGATCCTTGTGAATCTGAACCTTTATTGGACAGCAAAGTAGGGTTGTGTTGTTTGTTATTTAAAGCAATCGGCAGACAGCATTTAAGGTTTTCCACATGAGGTCCAAAGCTCCCCCCTCCCATCCCCCAGAATACCCCAGTGTCCCCCCATTTCATAATTAATCCTTTGTCTTGTTTCTTAGATTTGCCTCAAACTATTGCCTCCTGTTAATCAATATTACTGAGTTCAAAGTTCAAGGCTTTGTTACCTCTTGGCTACCTGAGAGAAAAGCTTCTGCCTTGAGCTTCCTGTCCAGGTCATTTCTATAATACACACCATCACTGCAGACTGAGCATTCTTTCTCTAGTTCAAAGATAACTAAGTAACTCTCTTCCTTACTAGCTTAGCTACTGTTTCCATTTTTAGAATGAAGTAACTGACAAAAAAAACAATTTTAAAAACTGTTCCTTTGCTCATAGTACTTTGGAGCAACAGTTCTGAGTCAGAAGGTGAAGTGGAAAGCCCCCGGGGGTAGGACCACCTCCTGTCTAAGGAGTGGCAGACGCCTGGGTAGATTTGGAAACAGAAGGCAGTGCTGGCAATCAAATGATCTTTCTTTTTCTTTTGTTTGATCTAGGGCTCTGTCTCATGTATGTGCTGCCCCACACACAGCACATTTTCATTCCTTCAATTACCCTGGAATGTGTGTCTAACCACTCATGAATCCGAAGGAGTTGACTGTGGACAGGAACCACACCATAATTGTGTTTTTATTCTAGAAGAAATCTTCAGAGTGCTGGATTCACATTTTCAGCATCTCCTCCTCTTAGCCTTGGAAAGGAGAGGCAGAGACGCAAAGGAGAAAAGTTATCAATGAAGACCTCCAGTTCTTGGAAAGTTTCTTAATGCCTGGAGTTTTGAATAAGGACCTTAGGGCATCCATGCCTAATTCATTATCTTCTGGATCCTGGATTCTCATAACTGGACAAGATAGTATGCCTATATGTTTTTTTTTTTTCTTGTCTTTTTTTTCGGAGCTGGGGACCGAACCCAGGGCCTTGCGCTTGCTAGGCAAGCGCTCTACCACTGAGCTAAATCCCCAATCTGCCTATGTGTTTTTATTAATGCCTACAATTTTCAATGAGCTTCAATGTATAAAGCTCCAATTACAAATGATCACACTACTCACAGTGTTTTAAACATCTTATGTTGTATGATAGATGTATAAATTTACTTAGGAAATACTAAGTCCGTGCAGTTATTTATATCAATTAAAAGAAAAATTAAAGATGTCATTATTGTTTGATGAATTTTACATATAACATCACATATGTATTCATAAACACTTTTGGTGCAGCTTTTGAAGAGTATTTGACAATAAAATGTATCAGAAGATCTTACTCCCACTGAGAGGGAAAATATGCTGGTGTCCACCTGTACCTAAAAATTAATTACTCTTCCACTATCCAACTCTCACTCTCTTTCTTTTTCTTTGAAATATTCAGGCCAATCAACTCCTCTTTTGTGGGCAGCAGAAAAAGAAGATGAAATGTTTTGTCTTACATATGCTCAGTCAAAGAAAGAATTCTGTGTGGCAGGAACAGTCATTAATGCAATAGGTCCCTGCCAGCCGGGCAGCGTGTAAGAGTGAGGACAGGGAGTAAAGTGTCATTTTGTGTCTGGTATAAGGAAGATCATCCACTTGCTCACATGAAATTAGCTCTCACAAAGCACCATCAAATCCTGCTTATGCTCGGGAGATAAAATGTCATTAATTTTATTGTGCAATTTGTCTCTTTCAGCAAGTCAATCATACTTGCATTCAGAATGTCTTTAATTGCAGGATTTTTCTTGGATTATTTTTAAGTTTTCCGCATGTGGTCATGTTAAAAGGACATAAGCTCAGAGAGTAAAAATGCAAACAATGTCTAAAGCTGGGACAATTTGAAGGGTCAAATAAACAATAAAGCACTAGATTAAGTAATTAAAATACTAGTAAACAATGCTGCCTTGGTCCAAATAAAACAAATATCTATATAAGTTCACACAAATATAAAATAAAATAGATTTACAAATAAGTCGAAAGAGACAAATTTCCACATAAAGTAACTCCTGTACATAAAAAGTACTTTATGAAGATACTGTAATGGAAGGAGATAGAGTTATAGTGTGAGTATAGGTTTTGTTTAAAAATTAGTCCAAAGATGACATATGACAGCTTAGGGACTGGAAGAGAATGCTGGTAAACACTACTTCAGCCCTGATCAAGAGCTTTTTCTTTATTTTATTATTTCATGTAGTAAACTATATTTTCATCTTTTATAAAATGTATTACTAATACAACACTATTTTTAATAAATATTGCCATTTCTATAATCCCACAAATAATATTATTTGCACAACTCAACAGATACATTTGATGCAGATGATAAAGGATCTCTTGAGCTTAATCTCAAGCTAACATTCTGCCTTAATAAAGTACCTCATGACAGAATTAATTTAAATATTTGCATCAGGAAAATCACAATCATCTTCAGAGCACTTTCATTAAGAGGTTTTTCAAATATTTGCTGAAACTATAGCAGCGATATGAAGAAGAGACACCAATGACTTTCATATGTAGAGTGGTGTTCTTGTTTTGAAAGGTTTTATTTACTGAGGCAGCATCTCTCTGTCTTTTTGGCTGTCGTCTTTTTGTTTCGGCCACCAGAAATCTGTGGGTTCAGGTTTATTTAAGTGTAGCTGGCATTGTTGTTTTTAAATAGTTAATAGGAATGCAGATATAATGCTTTAAAGATGAATATATTTTAAACAATACTAGCTTCCTCTCCTGTGCCTTTATCGTTCATAAAGAAACTAATCTATAAATAAAAATTAATATTCTCTTTGGTTTCTGTCTTATGGTCTTCCTCTCAGATTCTCATGTTTTCTTTCCGTTTATTGGGATTTCTCAACTGTGTTTGTAGCAAGACAGGGAAGTACTCCTGCTAATCACATGTTGAGTTGGGGTCCTCTTTCACACGGTACCCATGTGTAATTTGTGATGCTATGGTATGCGTTTTCATTCCTACTTAGTATGTTACTCAATAGGATGCTAGCAAAAGGAAATCTAATCACATATTGGATGATTATAATGGCACTTCAGTGTACAGGTAACTTACTAACTGCAAATTAGGAGCATACATATATATTCTGTGGCACAATCTTAGTCTGGGCCTTAACCGGAGTATTAGTATTATACCACTGGCTCAAACTCCTTCTCCTGTCCAATGCTCACTCTTATCTAAATACACAAAATATTTGTGTATCACTAACGGTCAATTCTACCATTTTCTTTTCTTTCCTTTGGGTATGCATCCACAGTTTTCTGCAATCTCTATTTTTGAAGGACTGTTCTTACCCACTTTGTCCATACAGCATGCTTTGAATGGGTCTCTAGCTGCAGCAGATAGAAAGTGGTAAATAACCTGCTGAATGTTTGCTCATGATTTAAAGAGAGAGAACAAAGTTTTATCTATCTGTAAGATAGTTCTGACTCATTTGGACAGCAACATTTAGGGTATAATTAATCAAGAACAAAATTATTAAGAATCTCTATGACCTAGTAGCTGCCTTTTATGACATGATTTTCATCCTAGATAAATACAAAACTGAATATTATTCTATCTGAATATATTATATTTTCAAAGAAGGAAAAAATACATTGTCCTTAGTTTATAATAATTTATGATGCACTATAACTTTATTTGTGGCTGAAAATGCATAAACACTGCATGTATTTTCTTATTCACTACATTATATGTCTTTTGTTTGTACAGTGCTTTTCTTTCTGAGCTTGGGTTACCTCAGTTAATGTAGTATTTTTGCATTTTCTTACAACTCCTTGAACATTTCATTTTGCTTCATGGCTGAATAAAATTCCATTGTGGTTATATATCACAATTTCTTTATTCATTCTTTGATTAATGAGGACTTAGGCTGAAGCTATGTTCTTGCTGTGAGCAGGACACAATAAAGATGTAGTAAAGTACATACCCCTTTAGGCTTATGCTCAGGAGTAGCATTCATGGCTTATAAACTGTTCTGCTTTTTAGCTTTTTTGTAAAATGTCCGCATTGGGTTCCCCTAATTTCACCCATGGCTACAGTCATGACTACACCAACGGCTACACTCATGGCTACACCCATAGTTACACTTATGGCTATACTCATTTACACTCTTTTCAGCATCCAGTAAGTGCTTGCCCATACTCTCTCTACTCCTTGTTGTCACTTGTCTTCTTGATGATAGCAATTCTCAGTATATTGACAGAATAGAATCTCAATTTAGCTTTAGCTTGCATTTTTCCAATGGCGAGCATCGTTAAACACTTTCATGTTCATTATACACTTACGTTTCTTCTTTAGAGAACTGTCTGCTTTGATTCACTAGCCCAGTTTTAACAGGGCTGTTTGTTTGCCTAATATTTTTATATTCTTGCATATTATTGATATTAATATTGTGTCAGATCAGTGTGTAAATGGCAAGGATTTTTTCTCTGCTTTTGTCATCTGTCTTTCTCCTGATTTGTTGTTGTTGATGTTGTTGTTGCACAAGCAATTCTTAAATTCAGGAGACCCATTTGTTGACTGTTGGCTTTACTTTTTGAGCAACTAGTGTCCTATACTTCAAAAAGTCCTGGCTTATGCCTACCTGTTTTCTGAAATTTTCCCTAATATTTTTATAGTTTCAGGTCCTACATTCAGATATTTTTTCATTAATATCCCCATCACTTTGCTACAGAGGCTGTGTCTTCTCCAATGTCTATTTTTAACATTATTCCATTTTTTGGACTTTTAATATTTCCCCTTCCCTTCCCACCATTCAAACCCTCCCATATTCCCTTCTCTCTCTCTCTCTCTCTCTCTCTCTCTCTCTCTCTCTGTCTTTCAAGTTCATATCCTCTTTTTTTCACTAAGTATTGTGTGTGTGTGTCTGGGTCTGCCTGCTCTTGTGTGTGTGTGTGTGTGTGTGTGTGTGTGAGAGAGAGAGAGAGAGAGAGAGAGAGAGAGAGAGAGAGAGAGAGAGCTACACAGAGAGAGTATATAAATACATAAGTACAGCCTGCTTAGTCTATATGTTATTTGTATGTATATTTCCAGGGAGGACCACTTAGTATTGGCCAATCAATTGGGGTATTTCTCCCTGGAGAAGTCTATTTCTCTCATGCTGAGAGTTCCTTAGTTGCTAGTAGTTCTTCCTTTGGGGTTGAGTCTTTTGAGCTTTCCATTGTCAATACTATCATGTTTATTTAATACTCTTTCACTTTTTATGTACTGGTTTCTACCAGAATCTACTGTTTTGCTGCATTGATCTATGTGCCTCTTTTTAGGGCCCAGCCCAAAGTGAATATGTCCATAATAAACAAGTCTAAATAGACAAAATGTGTGGTATTACAGCTTATTTTTCTTTTCACTTTTTAAAACCTTGCTTCCTGGCATAAATCTATAATCATAATTATTAATATTTGTTTAGTCAAATCATAATAATTCACTTTGAGCAGCAGTCTCAGAAAAATAAAACTGGAAACATGAAGAGGAATCTGCTTTCTGGATAAGTAGCGAGTACATCATCTACAATGGTTAGGTAAAGAAAAGCCACTCCTATTATTTCTTATTTCAGTTAGATCTGAAATGGGCACAGGCTTTCTCTTATTAGGACATGATGTAAACTATTACTCTTAGGTTTACTTAATGTTTCAAACTAAGCTATAGATGAAATGATATAAGGCAAAGTAAATAAAAACACATAGTTGATAGTAATTAATATAAAAGTAGCAAAAAGCTTCACTGAAGAAGTGTTGCTTTATCTATCTATAGTTTATTAGTTAATATATTCATTGTATCTCATTTGTCAATATTGTCAACTGATACTCATTAACTATGAATTCCTGACATCTAGTCCTTTGTGCCTGCTTTGCACAGCTGTCTGTCCTTGACTTCTGCTATTGGAACAATTCACCACCATAAAAAGAAAAAAAAAGTAGACCAAACACAAAATAGCTAACCAGGGACATGGGGGGAAAGCAATTCAACTACAGAGAAGTGTGCTGGCTGGAGGTGAGTTTCCTAATTTTCTTTACTTACATTGCTGAAGTATATGAAAGGACAGGAAAATTGATACAGAGCAGCAGATGGCCTGCAGGGATGAAAACTCAAGAGTCCCTCAGATTTTATTGTCAGCCCAAACTGAAGAACAATTTCCCATGTGTTGCAGAATGTTCTTTGAATAGTTGAGAGGGAAGAGAGAGAAGACATTTTACTCAAATTCAGCTGTGGACTCACCAATGTCTGTACAATCTAACATTATTCATGCTTGGGACAGATCCTCTGCAGAACGGTGAAATCAGAGAATTGAACAAAGATTTAAATTACAAGACACAGAAATGAAATTGGACTTATGATCTCAACAGAACCATTGTAAAAAGAATCTGAGAACAAAGAACATGATATTCTCTATATCCAAAACCCAATAAAAAGAACCAATATACCAAGAAATAAAGAGATGTCTAAATCCTAGGAAAATATTCTCAATAGATACCAATGCAAAGACAGCTGTGATCTGGAATTTTTGTTAAAAAAAATCCCAATCCACCCAATACTAGCAGGTCTACAACAAAAATGAGGTGCCTTAGGTAGGGTTTCCATGGCTGTGAAGACAAAGAGTTCCATAGTAGGTTGAGGGGAAAGTAAGGGCTACTGTTTGTCTAGATAGGAAGTACATTTCTACGTGACCAAACCTGGGGGACAGTGGAATAGGTGACCTGTTGTTTTTCTATTTACTATGTTTGCAATTATAATAATAGGAGGGGCAAATTTTAGAAAAACATGTCTGGACATATCCCAACTAACTTTACTGTAAACAAAGAGCTACTGGCACGAACGCTCCTGATGCTTTGAATCAGTTTCTTTTGGAATTGAACATCAGAATCTAAATTCAGATTCATGTGTTGCTGTAGCAGTGAGGGAATTACTGTGCTCAATATGTCAATATGCTACAGATACAGTGAGATTAAAATTCATAATGGCATCAAGAACCAAAATGGTATTAATGAAAGCAACACTACTTCCATTTCAATCTCACCATGATCAAAAAATAAATAAATAAAAAATTCTTCTACTGCAATATATACAAGAAAATAAAAACTCATAGTTATTACTACTCAGTAATGTCTAGGACATTTCAAATTAAATGTTAGGAAGGAAGCCCAAGTAGGTTCTTTCCCTATCTGATACCAAACAGAAGCAAGGCTACTCTCTCTAAGGGGCAATTCCGTGAAACTCTTCAGGATAATGAGGAGAATGAGGACATAAAGTATATTTACTGAGTTAAGCTGCTATAGGCTGTAGGTGCGCATAATTCCTCATTTAACACAGAACCTCTGCACAATATCAGATACATTCTTTTATACATGCTACTGTCCTTGAAAGTGTGTTTTTGATTGCATTTATATCAAGAAGATAGAAAGAGCTGAACACTTAAAAAGTACTGTTCATCATTCTAAATAAGCATGCCTTCCTTGTCCATTTCCCACGTTAGCACTTCTAATTTTTCCAGGGAGAAAGGGTGAGAAGAAAATAATAAGAAAATGGCCTAGATGGATTTATCTTAGAGCTACGAAACTACCTTAGCATTCTTAGAATCATTGCACCCCATTAAGGTCTCCAGGGAGTAGCAGAGGTAATTCCAGCCATCTGCAATTGGCAGTCTGGAGCTGAGCCTCTAAGGGCTAGAAAATAGTTGCTGTTTTTAAATGCTAAAATTTAATCTTCACTAACATAGACATTGCCACTAGTCAAGGGAGAGTTCTAACTTTCAAAACAATTTTCAGTCCTGTGAAATGGATGTGATTATGAAAAGACTGAATCAGTTATTTCAAAAGTCACATTACCACTTCCAAGAATCTCAAAGTAAATTATGCATTTAGATGACAATACTTCAAAATTGAGCAAACAGATGGGCACTGTGCCAAAGCATTACAGCACTGCATTCTTTTAGTAGCTTCTGATGTAGATATAGTTAAGATCAATTGGGAATCTGTTCATAATCATCTTGACACTAAAAACTATTAAAAATGCAATAACAATAACTTCATGCCATGTGCATATGGGTGACATCTTCTAGTAAAAATAAATGACTGGGGGCTGGAGAAATGGTTCAATGGGTAAAAGCACTGTCTGCTCTTCCAGAGGTCCTGAGTTCAATTCCCAGCAATCACATGGTGAGTTATAACAATCTATACTGGGATTTGATTCACTTTTCTGTAGGCATACATGCAGATACAGCACTTATATACGTAGAATAAATAAATATTTTTTTTAAAAAAATAAGCAAATGAAATGAATGAGTGAGAAGGAATGAATGAAAGCAGGATAAGCATCTGGCAGTGTGAAGGTATGGGGCATATTGGGGAAAGTAGGAGGAGTGTGAGGGTTAGCTATGCTAAATATAGTTCTATACAAGTATGCAATTTTCAAATATTAATTTTTTAAATTAAGAATCAGGAGGAAGAGAAATGGTAAAAGCCTAGATTCTATGGTATGGTATGATCTGGGAAAAAAATCTCCTTAAGCCCAAATTTTTCCTTTCCTTTCTCTTTCTTCGGTCCTTCCTTCCTTCCTTCCTTCCTTCCTTCCTTCCTTCCTTCTTCTCCTTCCTTCCTAACTTCCTTTCTTCTTTCCACCTAACTAAAATGGGGAGCTTAAGGAATGCCTAAGCTATTATAAATATAGGTCTACATCAAAATTGAATTTTCTGTTCATGACATGGCTACTGCACACATGAATTCTTAGCAGCTGTCACAGCAAGGAAAAGAACTGCATACAATCATGCCAACTAAAATCCAAGCATAGGTAGGGTAGGAGCTTCTGAAATAGGGATAAAATTAGAGAAGAACAAGTGATGGGTTTGATCAAAAGATATTATGTGAATGTGTGATAGTCTCAAACAATAATTTTAATATGTAATTTTTATAATGGCAAATCTCTTTGCATAATGGCATGTAAAAATAAGTGACATTATTTTGACAGGTCAGCAGGACAGCTTTTTGGGCATAAAATTATATAATTTTATAAAATTTGTTACATTGAATAAAAATAATGCCATTAGCTCTAGATAATAGTTGAAAAACTAATAATTCAGTTCTGTCCTGCCTGTGACATATTCAGTGCTTATTGACCCTGGTTACTCACAGTGATTAGCATAGGGAGGCTGGGAAGGATGATCATGAAGTCAAGGACACTCCAATAAAAGGGACCACCACAGTATCTCTCTTCCAAGATTCTAAGACCATCAATGAAAAGCTAGAAGCAAAACATAATATTCCGTTAAAATTTTCATGGCTATTGGACTAAACAAGTAAAGTAGATTTTTGGGCTGATAACTTTTTGTGTGTCTTTCATAAATAGGCAAGAAGACTCACATTTTAGTTTTCATGAAAAGAACTTGTTATTTCTTTCCAACAGGCCCTAGCAATTTTTTTCAACACATGGATTACAGAAGTATATCTTTTTTATAGCTAAATATTGGTTCTAGACCAATTTCTACAACATGCCAGATCACAACTTTATTTTTGGCTTTATCTCCTATAAGGAGAAAGGAAGATGAGCTGACGGTTATTGGTCACATAAGTTTGGTATGGTAATTCTGTGTCTTCGTAACCATTTTATGTAATCTTTTCATAACCAAACCTGCAGAAGAAATAAATATAGTAAGTTTGTGGTTCTACATAATTAGGAGATAAACATCCTGTGATGGGTAACTTTCACTCTCAATCTGTCTAAATTTATAGTCCATACTTATCTGTGAAAGGTTTAAGAAGCCAGGATCTATGAGAACAGCCATGCGTTTTCCTAAGTTGCTATTGTTAGACAATTAGGCAGCAACAAGAAAAGTGACTAATATCAAAAAATGGTACCAAAGAATTGCACTATTGCTGTGATGTACGGAAACATTTGGGTCTCGATTTTTGGAAGTAGTTTTTGGGAAGACTGTGTAGAGATTTGAAACTAGGGGCTAGAAACACTGTAAAAGACAGTAAGTTGAGGTCCATGAAGCATTCTGATAGGAGTTGGAAGGTCAGAGTTTTATGAGAAATGTAGTTTTATGAGATTGCAGAGAAGAATCACTATTCTATTAGGAAATTACCAAGAGGCCTCTTCTGTCTTATTCTGGTGAAAATCTGGCAATATTATGTCACTGTTGTGGGAACAGCATTTAGTTTATATCATGGTTACTGCAGATCACTCTCATCCAGGTCTACAGTGAGGGACAGCAACAAGCAAATATATATATATATATATATATATGGAGTTTTTGTAAAGAGACTGCCACCAGGAAAGAGAGATCTTTTGTTCTGTACTAGGACAATAGGAAAAGTACATTGTGGCAAGACTCAACCCATTTGGTTGCCCATGTTGGAAAAACCTAACCTGATTTGAAAGGAAAAAATATAAATCAGAAAGCTATTGAAAGGGTTTTCTGTTTGAAAAGAACTGCCTAGAGAAGTGTCTCCAGGTTTAGTAGGCAAAGTTCACAGAGGCCAGTGCGATTGAGCATGCCTGTGAGGGTATTTCTAGATGGGCCAACTGAAGGGGGAAAACCTACCCTCAACATGGGCAGCACCATACCACAAAATGGGGTCTAGGCTGAATATAGAAGAAAACAAGCCTGAAAGCAGCATTAGCCTATATCTTCATCCTAACTGTGGATTCAAATGGCCATTTGCCTCAGTCCCCACTTGTTATTATTTCTATGACCCTGTTGTACCTTCAACTGGGAGCCAAAATGCTTTTGATTTTAAATCTACTTAAAAATCCTAGTCAGACCTAACAAAGAGAAAGTCAACAAAAACATTCCATGCATAATGGCATGCTCACCTAACAATCTAAGGTATATATTTGTAAGTTAATAAACCAATTTGGAACAAAACCATCTTCTGTGATGGCAGCATGGTGAGTATGAGGATGGAGATACTTAGCGTGTGCTTCTGGATTAGTTATAAAGTAGGATTCACAGTCACATTACAAAAAAAGACTTCATAATGAAATATGTATGATCTTAATCTCATCTTTATCTGTAGTCATGGTGGGGTATAAAATATATGTCAGAAATGCACAATGTTAGAATAATTTATAACTAATGAAGCAAAACAGATATTCATAGACTTAGATTAAGAGGACTTGGAGGAGTTCTAAGCTGCCATGGTTGTAGGTGGGAGGATACCACATTGTGACAAAAATCCATTCAGCACTACAGTTGTTTAGTTTAAGGAGTGAAGAGTAAGATATTGGGTAGTAAAATGCAAAGTAAGGTGCTCAAATCCATGACTAAATTTTGAACTTAGTCTTCTATACATGATTAAATGTTATACTTGGGACCAGATCTTATACAAAATAGATGTGGGCACTAATTACCAGGACTACAAACAAGATGTTTCAATTAAATTATTCTGTATTCCGTGATGCTAAATTATGTCCTCTTGAAGATTCAAGTATCATTTAGTGTGCTAATCATATCCCACAAAACTTAAGATATTTCTTATTGACTACACTACATAGGGCTAATATTAATCCACTTACACAAGCACAACATGGATCAACAAGCAAATCAAAGGCAAGTGAGAGAATGTGTCTGAAAGAGCAGGGTGGGTGAGGAATGAGTAGGAGCAGCAGTGCATGTTTACCCTTTGCAGTAATACTTCACGTACCAGACTAACATGCATCAGCACACACACACACACACACACCCCACACACACACACACACCACACACAACACCACTGCCATCACACACACACACACACACACACACACACACACACACACACACCAACACACATACACACACACACACACACACCAACCACACACACACACACATACACACACCAACCACATACACACACACATACACACACCAACCACATACACACACAAAACACATACACACACCAACCACATACACACACACACACACCAAAACACACACACACACACACACACACACACACACACACACACACACACACCACACCACACACTACACACACACAGTCTCACACATACACACACACACATACACACACACATATACACACACATACACACACACATACACATACACACACACATACACAAATGGACAGAGAAATACTATTATAAATGAAGGAACTAAAGAGAAAGTCTTAATCAGGAGAAAAATCTCACCATAATCTCAAAAAATGAATTAAAACTAACCAATGAGGTGAACAATTTATATAATAAAAATATTACAATAACACCAAGAAAAAACTAAAGGCACTAGAAAATGGAAAGATTTCTTTTATGAAAATAAATTTTTTCTTTTAAAATATATTCTTATTACCATTTTCCTGCCTCTACTTTCCCATTTTCTCCTTACCTCTACTTGCATCCAAATCTACCCGCTTCTGTCTCTCATTAGAAAATAACAAACTTCCAAAGACAACAGTAAAATATAACAAAACAAAATATAGTAATAGGATCAAACAAAACTATTACATCATGGTTAGATGATACAAATGGAGGAGCAGAAAGGAGCTCCAGCAAAGGCAGAGAATCAGAGACCCACTCTTTCTCACAGTCAGCAATCCCATAAAAGACACTAAACTGTAAGCCATACACACATACATACATACATACATACATACATACATACATACATACATACATATATACACACATACCCACATACATACAAAGGAACTAGTGCAGAGCTATGCAGGCGCTGTGCTCGCTGCTTTAGTCTCTGTAAGTTCATATGAATGAGCTTTGATCACAGCACCTTAGAGGGCCTTAATTTTTTTTTCTTTTGGTGTCCTCCATTTCCTCTTTCTACTGTCTCCTCCACAGGGTTCTTTGAGCCCTAAGGGGAAGGATTTGATGGAGACATCCAATGTAGGGCTAAGTGTTCTGAGGTCTCTCATTCTCAACACACTGCCTGACTGTGGATTTCTGTATTTGTTCCCATCTGCTGCAGGAGAATGCTTCTCTGATGATGGCCGAGCAAGTCAATAATCTGAGGCATCTGAGAGGAAAGAAGATTGGGGGAAGATTCGCCCAGAAGATATGTCAAGATGGCCATGTGGTACCAGAGCATGGGTAACTAGCCATGTGACAGAATGTAGATCAAAATAAATGGGATAAGTTGTGATTCTGGTCAGAGAAGAGCCTAGCTACATGGCCAAGGTGTTTGTAAATATATTTTGAGTCTGAATCTTATTTCTGGGAACATGGGCTAGGAGGAAGAACAAAGCTTAACTTCAACAAGTACATGGCAGGCAATTGTGCTTAAATTACTCTGTCCTGAGGAAGTTCTAAGAAAGAGCTGCTGGGCCAATAATTAGTATGACATTACTGGCATTTATTTACATGTCCTTCTGATCATGTTTTTCTGAACTTGAATATCCTTCCTTGGATCATAGCTTTCTTCGTTACATTCATATTTAGAAGTACACTAAAACTGAATTAAGTTTGTCTAGAGCCTTAGACTATAATCTGACCCAATCTTTCAGGTCCTTAAATCCAAAGCCCCACAAATACAGATCTGCATAGGTTAGCAACAGTCGATTGCTTCAAGTTTTTGTTCTTGTTTTGTTTTGGGGGGGCATTGTTTGTTTGTTTTTAGATCAATAGTATTTGGTTTTACCATATATTTATATATATATATGTGTATATATATATATATATATATGTTGCCACACCCACTCCAGTAGAGTCTGTATGACATGAAGCTCTTGTGCTTCATTTCTATCCAGAACAGAGGCCTGTGCCTGGAATGGCTTGGCCTCCTGGAGGTCCCTGGCTGTCTCCCTACAAATAGATGATGACTAGGGTCTATGCTTGTGGTGGAGGTGCCTTCTGTGTTTTAGCCTTGGTGATCTTAGCAACTTTAAGCCTGTCAACAATATCTGATTTTAAGAATATAGCAGTGTGGTAAGATGGTCATGTACCTTTAGATGTTTCAGGAACTGAAAGTTCAGAGATGGAAACATCTCACACCATCATGATCCTGATAAACTCAACGGCTGCGATGAATTCAACTGCTGTATCCATTAGCTCCCAGTAAATAGGAGAGAGGTTAATTGCAGCTACTAACAACATGGCTGTTCCAGAAAAGCCTTTCCCCCCTTTTGAAAAAGTTTTGTTTAGCATGATTCAAAACAGTAACGATTCTTTTAGAAAGATCATGTTCCAACAAGTTGAACAAACTTATCAAGAGTTAACTAGAAGGAAAAGAGAAATTAACATTGAGCAAGAAATGAAAAAAATTATAGAATGGTTACAAAAGTTTTCATATTATTCTGAGGGGCCATAAATATAGAGTTTAAACTTTATTAAAACAAAGATAAATGATGAATGCATACCTGGTGCCCACAAGTCTGGCAGTATAACTGCAGTTTTCTAAACTATTGTTTGAGGCTGAGAACTGTTTCCTAGACTGTATGTTCTGCTTTCCTCCTTGCAAGGGACATTTGGTGGGGTGATGAATAAGAGCTGGATGACTGCCAATTGTGATGTACCTGTTCTAACTGCTTAAATCTGTGCCAAGAAGTAAAGCTTCTTACAACAGCACACACCTCGAGTTTGTGTCTGTCTGTCGTAACAAGTCCATCCTCTACCTGAAATCCAAGCCTTGGTCCCTCTGCTGACACACTCCCCTGGGTGGTCTGCGGCAATATATGATATGTGCTACATCTCTGGGAGCAAGCCTAAAGTCAAATCTGATATTGGTTGATTATTTCCACAAGTTTTGTGCCACCATTGACCTAGCATATCTTGTAGGCAGGATAGCATTGGAGGTAAAGGGCTTGTGGTTGACTTGATGTTTACGTTTATCTATCTGGGTGTGAAAAGTGTGTTCTTATACCAACAATGCTGAGACGAATGGGTGAAGGCTCCATATAGGCATCCGCCTGACCTCTTCATGTTCAATGCGTTACGTAAGTTTTGGCTTCAGCAATGCAGCCTTGCTGTCAGTTTGTGGAGACCAACCTGTTGTCTTGGCAACAGTCTGGCTTGTTTGAGAATTCCTGTGAAATACTTTGGCTAACAACTCAATTAGATGTAACCTACTTCTGATACTGGAAGCTTCATTTGCTGACAAGAAATAACCAGCTAGGACTATATCCCTCCCGTTTGACAATATCATTTAGATCTCCTTCATATATGCATACACTCTAAGAAACTTCTTTTAGGTTTCTATACTATCCATTGAAATGTCCTTAATTTACCTGTTTCTTTTTTTCTTATCCCTCATCCCTGTCCTCCCCACTCCCTCAAATAAAATTAAAAAATGATAATAAACCCTATTAATCTTCCTGTTACAGCCTTTAGCCCAAACAACAACTTGAAAATGTTCCCCATCTGGTTTATGCATAACATCAATATATATTCTAGTTTTCCTTAAGGTTATAGATATGGCCCATTCACACTTTTTTCTGTATTTCTTTATACATTTAATTCCCTTTTTATCCCTCCCCCCCCTTTCCTTGGGTGTTCCCTACCTCCCCCATTGCTGCCC
Organism: Rattus rattus; assembly: GCF_011064425.1. Lineage (NCBI taxonomy): Eukaryota > Metazoa > Chordata > Mammalia > Rodentia > Muridae > Rattus > Rattus rattus. The sequence goes on along the minus strand of NC_046156.1, from coordinate 72,909,163 downwards.
TCTCCAAGTCTAGTTCACTAGGGTTCAGTCCACTGGGTGCTCTTACTGGGATATTCAGATTATACGAGGTCTCCAGGGTCAGTTCATAAGTCAACATAACATTTGCTGTACATAAGCTCCTTGCTCTTGTCTGAAAAATATCGCCTCTTTTTTGTAAATTTTCTTTTGCACTCATTTTTTCACATTATTTGTACATCCAACTCCCATTTTCTAGTCCTGTCTTTCAGCTCACTCAGGATGATATTTTCAGTTCAACCATTTGCCTCGATTTCCATCCTTGTAATATTCCATTGTGTAGATGTACCACATTTTTCTGTATCATTCCCTGTTCAAAGGGCAAGCTTCTGGCTATTATAAAAATGATAATAAACCGTGTCTTTTATATGTTGGGGCATCTTTTGGGTATTGAAAGGATCCTGTGGTGACTACCAGAATGGTTGTCACACAACAATATCCTTTCTTTGCCAGCCTGTCAAATCTTAGCCATTCTAACTTGAAAAATGTTCATTGTTGAAATTTCTTTGGTGTTTCTGCCATTGTCAGCTGGTCTGGAACCCCCATTTTTTAATAGGGAGGTCTAACCCAGTTCTTTGTATATTTTGGATATACCATCTTTTCCCAATACGTTTGTATCCTGCCACCAGAATTCTTGTTCTTCATCATTGGTGTTTTGTTCAACTATCCAAATGCTTCTGTTTTCTTCTATTAGTTTGAGTCTGGTTTGGGGATCCTTGATCCACTTGGACTTAAGCTTTGTAAGGGGATTATATCTGCATTCTTCTACATGTTGAGTTGGCACCCCTATCTTTTTCCATTGGATGGATTTGGCTCATTCTAAAAGCTCATAGAGAGGGTAGATGTTGGCATCAGCAAGCTCAAACGTACGGTTCTGGACATGGAGGGTAGCTGAATCACATCAAGAATAGCTCCCCAACTAGCAGCAAGGTAGGTGCAAGACACTCGGGTGATCACTTGGTGCTGCTACCAATAAGTTTGTGGTAGAGAGATGGGAGGAAAAGAAAAGCAGAGCTGTCTGTGTGCTGAGAAGAGAGACAGCAGCAGTGAAGAAAAGCTTGATGTTAGAGCTCTGAACAGCCAGCTGACACCATGGTGGTGTCTAAAGACTGCGATGAGCTGACCTCGCACCTTACCTAGATCACTCAGAAGGGCTGGCCCTGGTGGTATGGGCTCCAGAGCACTCTCCAGGTCCCTCACTTGGGATAAAAAGATGTCTAATGTTCATAAAGTGACAGTATTGTTATTATGGGTTAGTTTTTTGCTTCTTAAACCAAACTATAATCAGTTGAGACGAAATTCTATGCATTATTGATCTTATGTCTTCAGTTCTTGTGGCTGTATTTACAATAAACAGCCACTGATTATTATTTCTGGTCATTGCTATGAATGACTGAATTATATTTATATTATAGCAAAACCTTTAACTATGCAGAGAGACAAAAAGGTAAAACTGAAAGTGAACATTTAGTTATATTCTGCCTTATGTCCAGTAATATCTGTGTTACAATACGAGCAATCATTTTGACTAATCATGCAGGAATAGTGCTAGCATTTCATTTAAATTAGCTAAAATTTGCATTTTCTCACATTAAATGATATGCATAGCTGATTTTGTACTAGTTGATAACATTAGGGATAAAATATTCACTCTAAAGACCATAATCAGCATTATAACTGTCAAAAGTAAATGAGTAATTGCTGACATATTTAGTGGGAATCTCAGTGGCTTTGTGATGGCCCCATCTGTCCAGAAATATTCTCAGTCAAGAATTAGCTTCTGTATTAGTCAGGGTTCTCTAGAGTCACAGAAGTTATGGATAGTCTCTATATAATAAGGGAGCTTGCTACGATGACTTACAGTCTGTAGTCCAACTCCCCAACAATGGTCAGCTGTGAATGGGAAGTTGAAGAATCTAGTAGTTGCCCTGTCCCGCCTGGCTAGTAAATTCCAAAAGATGTGCTAGTAAGTAAATGCAAACAGGCAAAGAAGAATAAATCTTCCTTCTTCCAATGTCTTTATGTAGGTCTCCAGCAGAAGGTGTGGCCCTGATTAAAGATGTATACCACCAAACCTGGATCTGGGACTTGTTTTGTCCCAGGCTGACCTTCAACTAAGAGACCTCTTTGCCTCAGTATCCTGGGATTAAAGGTATATACTACCTTGCCTGAACCTAAGCTTTTCATGGCCACTATGCCTCGAGATCTGCATGCCAAGATCCAGGTCAGAAACTTATGTCTCCCAGCCTCAAGATCTGGATCACAGATGAGCCCTCCAATTCTGTATTGTACTTCATTCCAGATATAGTCATTACAGCTCCTCAGAAAAGAATCAGCTCTCTGCATCTCAAAACTCAATTTGCAGAAAAAAATATGGAGGTAACTATAAACAAAGATGATACATTTAAGATGGACATATATTTTCATCAAATTAAGATGCTAGAGAGAAAAGGTATAAAAATCTGATATCCAATAAGCTAATACAAATTACAGATCATTGGAAGAAGAGTTTAAATGAAGGTACACTGCGAGAGTAGACAAACCTACTTCCGTGGGTCAAAGGCTAATAAACAAAATCCCAATGTCATAGATGGGCTATCACACTACAGTTTTTAGTTAAGGTTGTCCTTGAGATCTCTCAAACAATACAGGTAACCACTGCTGCTGTTGGCTGCCCGCTAGAACTAGATAGAAGGACTACAATGCTCAAGATGCCAAATGGACATGGGTCCTAGAGACACCAAGCTAGAACTGGACTGAAGGCTATGAGGCCATTTATTGAAGAGGACTTCAATTCATGGCCATAATCAGCTATGGATTTTGTGTTCAACAAAGCCAAACAACCAGGCAAAATAAACTATAGATACCATAATGATAAGAATTTTATGGAAATGGAAAACTACTCTGATTGGATTTGATGCTAGCCAATGGAGACTATTCATACTTTTTATTTAAGCATAGTCAAATACCTATAAGAGGAGAGATCACAGGTCCTGGTGTCAATTTTTTGCTAATGACTCATGATGTGAGTGTCAGATTGTTTGGTAAGTAACTATGCTTATGTCCATCCAACAGTATTGTTGTCAGCTTTGGAGAGAGAAACTTCTTTTTTGCAGTTCTCAGAGTAACAGTAGCAAGTCATAACTGGTCATAGAATTGAGAGTTAAAAACTGAGATTACTGTTCATCTATAAATCAGGGCAAAAGTCATGCCCTTACAACCTCAGAGAACATCACATAAAAATGGACAGAAGGAACAGAAGCAGGAGGACGAGTTGTGGTACTCTTACTTCTTGTGCAATCTTGAACTCACAGCAATTTTGATCACCTGTACAAGATTTGTACAACGTTGGGCCCAAAGTCATCCTGTCATGGCAGGGCCTGGGTAGACTTCGTGGGATTTCACTCCTCTCTGAGGATTTACAATAGTTAATGGCTCCTGAGGAGCGGAAATGAATCTTCTTTAGAGTGATATAGCTACTGGCAAGACACTATAAAATACAATCTTAATAAAACTCATTACAACACACGTATTGACATGACAGTAAAAAGGGTCTATTTAGGAAGAGGAAGCAGGGGTGGAGGGAAGAAAGAGGGTAACAGGAGGCAGGTGAACATGACACAAATACAAGGTGTAAATGTATGAAAATTGCATAATGAATTCCATTATGTGTAATTAATGTATTCTAATAAAATCATTTCAAACTAAAGAAGTCATGGAATCTCTTCAGTGCTGGTTCTTGGATGAAAGCTAAAAAAAGTCTATTTTTTTTCATCTAAAAATTTTTCAGTGTAGAATCCTCCATTACAAAGCCAACTGAATATTTACAAAAATTTCTGAATGTTTATAATCTCAGGATTGTAGCCTGTGGCCATTAGCAGCATGTAGGCTTCAAGAAGATGGACAGCAGCATCCTCTTGGGCAGCAACAGGAACGTGGTCCTAGCTGGGGTCCTGACAGACCCACAAGAATGGTTGGGAAGCTATTGCCACCTAAGCCACACCATGTTCCAATCTGCAGAATGTTAAAAACTCCATTCTTTTCTGTTAGGACATTTATGTGAGGTTTGTAATGAAGATTGTTAAGTCTTCCATTCAACTGCAGCTCTTTGCAGTAAATCGAAGAAAGAGGTTTTCCCTACTGGTTATTCTGTCAAAAATGCAAGTCTCTTTAGACAAACTTTAATCAGGTCATCTAATATTCAAAATATATCTTAGACTTTCATGAGAAGGATTGGAAAAAAAACTGACAATTTCTTTGGAATTATAAAACTTATACCGTTCTGAAAAGGAAAAAATAATTATCCTTTTGGTAAAAGGCAGGGGGATTGAAAGGTACTCGTACTGAATTTTTGAAAGGGCTAATTGAAGGTTTCTCTGAGAGAAAAAGAAAATAAGTTTTTTGCTACAAAGCACAAGAGCATATGCCCAGTGTGGTTGAATATCGACTTGGTTGGGAGCAGGGCTGTCACCAAATTAGTGTGACTTTTCTAGATTAGGGTTGCTAGCAGAATGTGGAGGGAGGTACTCTGGCTCCAAGGCCCAGATTTAAGCCTTGCAAGCTAACAGCAGATTCATCATACAATAGCAGAAAGGCCCATCTGGGCCACTCAGGAGAAGTCAACATGAATTATTTGGAGGTCCATGGTGATACAGGAAAATGACCAATTCAGAATGATTTTTAAAATCTCTCTGTCCACTCTTACCGATCTTCTGAAAACTGAAGTGTCAGGAGGAAAAAAGGTTTTATATTTCAGCTGATTCTTTCAATTTAATATTTTTCATAAATATCTACATTTGATTGTTAAGTAATTGTAAAATACAAGGGCAACTAGAACGGTCTTTTCGTGATTAATTTGCATCGAGGAAAGATTCTACAGAAAAATTAGAAGTGGAATGTGAAGATGTAGCAGAACCTTCCCCTAATGAAAAATGATTTCAGGGAACCAATCACTGAGTGAGGAGTAGGCAGAACTTCCAGGTCAGAGAGAGAGAGAGAAAGAGGGGAGAGGAAAGATACTTCCTTTTCCCTTTTGGACCAGAAACATGATGGAGACAAAATGTAGGTAGGGGAGGCCCCCGGTTCAGCTGGGGGATCCAGCAGGACCCACTACCAGAAGAATGGCTTACAAACTAGGATGCTAGTTGCTGCGCCCAGCATTACCTGTTGATCTTAAACTAAGATTGGTGCTTCTTCTTCTTCTTTTTTTTTTTTTCATGCAGCAACTCAGCTGAGTTCCAGAGAGAAACGTATGGTGACCAAAGAGTGGGTTTTCGAGAAATGAACACCAGTTAACCGTGGGAACTTGAAAGCCTGGGGCCGGCATGACAGTGACCCACCATGGGACCCTAGCAAGCCAGATGGAGAGATTTTAGAACTCCGGGTCAGAGAGTCTGCCGGGCAGAGAACAGTCAAGGCCAGCCTGCCTACAGGTACCTTGCCGGTGGTAGCTTGGATTGCTTGTTTATTATTTCCCACTACATGAAATGATTTATTTCATTTAATTTTCCCTTTTCTTTTATTGAAAATGGATTTTTCATATAATTATTGTTTCTCCCTGTCCACTTCTATTCTCAACACTGAGACTCCATTTAGCTTCGACCTATGCAGTCCCAGTCTCTGTGAGTTCATAATGTGTATAAATCCTGCCTCATTAAGAAGGCACTGCTGCTTTGGTATCTTTCATCCCACTGGCTTTTAAAATCTTTCTGCCTCCTCTTCTACATAGTTCCCTGAGCTCTGAGGGAGAGGTTTAGTGAAAACATCACATTTTCTCACTCTCTGTACATTGTCCAGTTATGAGTCTCTGTATTTGATCTCCTCTCCAAACCAGTGTACTCCAGTAGTGGAGAGAGAGAGAGAGAGAGAGAGAGAGAGAGAGAGAGAGAGAGAGAGAGAGAGAGAGAGAGAGAGACCTATTTGATACCTAGCCAGAGTGACTACTTGATTTCCAGAGAGAGAGAGAATTGCTAGGTATGGGTAGCTGACATTGTTCTTGGTTTTCCCTTTACTATCTGTAGGTCGTAACTTTTTCAGTCAATGGAAAAACCATGGTGAGCAATTTTGACTCAGAGGAATAATTTGGCATGTGAGTTTGATGATTTTTATGTTTCTTTCTTCATTTCATCACTTTTCTTTCTTTGCAATCTTTCCCTTTTATTATATCCTACCTTTCTGAGACATAATATTATGTAGTCCAGCCTATCCTGAAGCTCATGATACAGCTGACACTTTGAATTCTGGATCTTCCTGCTTCTCTTCTTCTGAGCAATATCTGCAGCAAAACTTCGTTTTGAAACCCAACTCTTATAAGCGACTTAGCTATTTTTAACAGAATTGGTCCAAATTGGACTGTAAGATTCCCAGAGGTCCACAGTATAATATGACCCTTCCTGCTTTTTTGTGATTGCAGTCATGAGCCTTGACAGGGTTTGCTCTGCTCACCCTGACAGGCTTTTATAGCTAGCATACAAAGCTTACTTGTTTGACTAAAATAGCCACCTTGTCTTTTTCTCCTAGGTCTTGTGGACTGATTTATGCCTTACTTCATGTTACTACCTATATAATGACTTCATGTGGCTATTGTGGAGAACAGAGTAAATAACACCTCGGTAGAAGGAACCATAATCAAGAGGAGAAAGATTACAATTGTTCTTTCATGTACTCAGAAGGACTGACTAAACTCTTGATTGCGTTTATCAGCAAAGCAGAGAACAAAATGTCATGGGAGTAATTTGTCTTTCTTTAAATGGAGGGGGGGGACTGAGACTCTTATAAACACTGGGAGATAACTTGAAAAGTTGGGCTCAAGTCTTAAGTGCCATATGTCAGGGCCATGTCCTAGAAGCTACTTATAAACCCAGTACCTTAATACCAAACATAATTTTATTGAAAACACACAAAGCAGAGATAATTGTTATAAAAAGTTGATCCTTAGGATGATTTTAAGGTCAATTAATTCAGTGAAAGACCTTTAAATCAACTTTAGCAGCTATCCATGGTAATTCTTTGTTGTTTCTTGATTAAAATAATTTGCTTCCTGATAACAGTGGATCGTCATTGGGAGTGGTTTGTATCCCCAGTGAGACTCTGTCCAAGAGAACTGATCTATTTGCAAATGGTTATCATGTGAAGGTATTTTTTTCAGTTAGGGATCAGGAATTGTGTCCACTTCTAGACTTAGTGCTGGAGCTCTGTCTGATGCATATGGATGCAGACTGAATGCTGCCACACTTTCTGTGGGTTCATATGTTTTTTTGTTTCTCCTTGTGTTTAGAAGAGCTCAAATCTTTATTGTTCTCTATCATCTGTGGTTCTTACACTCTTTCTACCTCCATTTCTGCAGGAATCTCTGAAATCTGAGGGGAAAGATTTGATGGAAACATCTCATTTAGCGCTGAGCCTGTCACGGTCTTTAATTCTGCATAATGCCCATCTGAAGTCTCTTTATTGGTTCTTATCTACTACAAGAGAAAGCTTATCTGATGGTGCCTGAACAAAAATTTAGCTATGAGTATTGCAAAATATTATTAGGAGTGATTCTATGGCTATGTTTCTTTAGCAAAACAATTGTAATTAGTTTTTCCCAGGTATCTGGTTTATCTGGTCTCTAGTTCTTGGCCACCTGAATAGTGTTGGAAATGGATTCCATCTAATTCTGTGTATCATAAAAACAATCAGAAATTGGTTGGTTACTCCCACACACTTTGTGCCACCATTGCCCTAGAGCATTTGCAGACAGGTCATCATTGTAGACTGAAAGCGTTTGTACTTCATTTAGTGTTTAACTTTATTCTTTAATAGCATAGAGTGCTTTCCAGTAACATGAACACTAGTCCATAGGGGTAAAGGCTCTAGATAGTCACTAGCTTGACATTTCTATGTTCCATTAATTATTGTCATGGTTTGAATATGCTTGGCCAAGGGAGACTAACTGCCTGAAGTGAGTCTTCCACTAGCAGCCTTCATATGAAGATGTTGAATTCTCAGCTCTGCCTGCACTATGCCTGCCTGGATGCTGCCATGTTCGTGCATTGAGGATAATGTACTGAACCTCTGAACCTGTAAGCCAAGCACAATTAAATGTTTCCTTATATGACTTGCCTTGGTCATGATGTCTGTTCACAGCAGTAAAACCTTAACTAAGACAATTATGTGGGTGCTATCTTCAGAAATACGTCATTATTGTCAGTTTGTGGAGAGCAACCAATAACCTTGACAATAGCATGGGTTGTTTGAAAGTTTCCAAGGGGCTTTTTCACCAATAACTCAATTAGACATAACCTAGATTCTGTACTAGAAAATTAATTTGGTGACAAGAGATGTGTAGTTGGGGTTCTTTCTCCTCCTTTAATTTACAAGTTTGTCTTCATACATGTATATATTTTAGGAAGCTTCTAATTTATTAGTTTTCCATATGACTCTTAAAGGGTCATTAGTTTAGCTTAGTCTATGTAACTTCAGACCCACTTCCCCATCCAGGCCAGGCCAGTAGACCAATACCAGCCCAAACACTACAGCCTGAAAGCCTCCAAGGATGTCCACAGTAACCAAGGGCACAGATCTGCAGTAATTAGGAGCATAGGTGGCCAGATTGAACCAGAGACTGAAGAGGCCCATACTAAACAAAGATAGCACTGCCTGCCTCCATGGAGACCAACTCTAACTCAGTTCACAGAGCTCTACTTCACTCAAAGGAGGCTGTTTCCAGTCAGAGACAACTAGGCCAGTTTACACCAGAGAAAACCAAATGGCCAGAATCCAGCACAATATCGTGAACAATATGATCCTATGCAATCTGGCACCAGCAGAACCAAATTCTCCCACCACAGCAAACCTTAACCTGCATGAAAAGCAAAATAATTACCTAATATCTCATCTCATGAAGATAATAAAGGCCTTTAAGGAGGATATAAAGAGCTTCTTAAAGAAATACAGGCAAACAGGTAGAAACCCTTAAAGAAGACACAAATAAATCACTTAAAAATACAGGAAAATATAAGCGTGTAGGTGAAAGAATAGAACAAAATGGTTCAAGAACTAAAAATGGAAATAGAATAAAGAAAACACAAAGGGAGGCAACCCTGTAGTTGGACAATGTAGGAAAGAGATCTTTGCCTGAGAAGAGAGAATCTGAGGCATAGGAGATGCTATTGATACATCAGTCAAAGAAAATACAAAATGTAAAAGCTCCTAACCCAGTAAATCCAGGAAATTCAGGACAAAATGAAAAGATCAAACCTAAGAATAATAGGAATAGAAGATGATGATGAATTTCAGCTCAAAGGGCCAGAAAACATCTTCAACAAAATCATAGAAAAAACTTTTCTAATCTGAGGAAACAGATGCCCATAAATGTACAAGAAGCCTACAAAATATCAAATAGATTAGGCCAGAAAAGAAAATCTTCTCGTCACATAATAGTCAAAATACTAAATGCACAAAAAAAGAATATTAACATATGTGAGGAAAAAATGCCAAGTAACATATAAAACTAGACTTATCAAAATTGCACCAAACTTCTCAACAAAGACTCTAAAAGACAGGAGATCCTGGACCATTGTCATGCAGACCCTAAGAGAACACAAATGACAGCTCAGGCTTCTATAGCCAGCAAAACTCTCAATTATCATAGTTAGAGAAACCAAGATAAAACCAAGTTAAATAATACATTTATAGAAAACAAAAAATTAAACCCCAATATCTTTCTACTAATCCAGTCCTACAAAGGATACTGGAACAAAATCTTTAATACACAAGAAACTGAACAGTTCACAACAAACCCAAGAGAATCATACACACATAATACCACAAAATAACAGGAACTAGCTATCTGTCTTTAATATCTCTCAATATGAATGGACTCTATTCCTCAATTAAAAGATAGGCTAACAGACTGGATACATAAACAGGATCCAGCATTTTGATGAATACAAGAAACACACAGTAACAAAGACAGATGTGCCTTAGAGTAAAAGGCTGGAATAAAGGTTTCCAAGCAGATAGTTGCAAGAAACAAACTAGAGTTGCCATTCAAATATCCAATAAAATAGACTTTCAACAAAAAGTAATCTAAAAGATGGAGAAGGGCATTTCATATTCATCAAAGGAAAAATCCACCAAGAGGAAGTCTTATACTGGAGAATTATGCCCGCAAATAAAAGGGTACTCACATTTGTAAAAGAAATTTTACTAAAGTTCAAAACTCACAGAGAATCTCACAAAATAATAGTGTGGGACTTCAACAGCCATTGAAACAGAAACTAAACAGAGACACAGTGAAACTAACAGGAGCTATGAACCAAATGGATTTAATAGATATCTACAGAACCTTTTACCCCAGAACAAGAGAATATATCTTCTTCTCAGTACATCATGAAATGTTCCCAAAAACTGACCATATAATCAAACATAAAGCAAGCTTCAAAAGATACAAGAAGACTGTAATAGTCCCATGCACTCTATTAGATCATCACAGACGAAGGATACACTTCACGAACAACAAAAGCAACAGAAAGCACAGATACAGATGGAAACTGAACAACTCTCTGATCAATGCTAACTTTGTCAGGGAAAAAAGAAAGAAAAATCCAAAACTTTATAGAATCAAAGACTTTATATATAGAATTCAGTGAAAACAAAAACACATCATACCCGAACTTATGAAAGAAATGTTGAGGAAAATTAATAACACTAAATGTCTTCATAAAGAATTTGGAGAGAACCCATACAAACAACTTAACAGCACACCTGAAAACTCTAGAACAGAAGAAGCCACATCACCCAAGAGGAGTAGAAGGCAAGAAATAGTCAAACTCAGGTTTGAAATCAACCAGTTAGAAACAAAGAGAACAATACAAAGAAAACTTTGCCAGAGTAACACTTGGTTATGGAAGCTGCTGATGCTGAATAAATCCTGGTTATTTTTATTAGGTAGTTTATCACCTATAGACTTAAAGCTATCAACCTGCTAGCATCTTGTTTGTTGAACTTTGTGTGTGTGTGTGTGTGTGTGTGTGTGTGTGTGTGTGTGTGTGTGTGTGTGTATATATATATATATATATATATATATATATATAGTGTGTGTGTGTGTGTGTGATTCGTATATACAAATGAAAAAAAAGAGGTACCATTTCTGTGTTATGTGTTGAATTATGTAGGAAATGTTTGTGAACAATTAAAAAAATGGAAAAAGTTTCTGTGGATGTTTTGTGTAGTAACTTGGCATCTGTATAGATAGTTCAAAATCTACATCTAAATAAAACTTCCAGCACCCAGACCTAAGACTGTCCCACAGCCCTCAGTACCCAAATCCTGCCCAGTGAAAGCTGGTCGCCTAGGAATGCTCTCACTCTTAAGCCCAGGAGTGCACTAACTACTAAGATCACAGGCTCATAGACTCACAGGCCCATGGGAGGGACAAGTTCCAGTCAGAGACAGCAAGACCAACTAAAACCAGAGATAACCAGATGGCAAGAGGCAAGCACAAGAACCTAAGCAACAGAAACCAAGGGTACTTGGCATCATTAGAACCCAGTTCCATCACGGTAATACTGGAAACCCCAACACACCAGTAAAACAAGATTCAAATTAAAATCACATCTCAGCATGATGACAGCAGACTTTATATTTTCTATCTATTATCCTTTGTAGGGATAAATTTGTGAAAAGATAACGTTTAAATTTGATTTTGTTGTGGAATATCTTGGTTTTTCTAGCTATGGTAATTGAGAGTTTTGCTAGTTATCGTAGCCTGGGTTGGCATTTGTGTTCTCTTAGGGTCTATATGACATCTGCCCAGAATCGTCTAGTTTTCATAGTCTTTGTTGAGAAGTCTGCTATAATTCTGATATGTCTGCCTTTATATGTTACCAGACATTTTTTCCCTTACTACGTTTAATATTCTTTTTGTACATATGGTGTTTTAACTATTATGTGGCAAGAGGAATTTCTTGCTGCATACAGGAAACACACCTCAGTGACGAAGTCAGGCAAAAGGTACCTCTGAGTAAAAGGTTGGAAATAATCTTCCAAGCAAATAATCCCAAGAAACATGCTGGAGTAGCTATTCTAATATTGAATAAAATCGAATTTCAACCAAAGGTTATGAAAAAAGATAAGGAAGAACACTTCATACTTGTCAAAGGAAAAATCCACTGAGATGAACTCTCAATTCTGAGAATCTATGCTCCAAAAGCAAGGGCACCCACATTCATAACAGAAACTTTGCTAATGCTCAAAGAAACATTTGTCTTCACAAATAATACTGGGAGACTTCAACACTCCACTGTCATCAATGGATAGATCATAGAAACAGAAACTAAACAAAAACACAGTGAAAATAACAGAAGTTATGACTCAAATGGGTTTAATAGACATCTATAGTACATTTCATCCTAAAACAAAAGAATATAGCTTCTTCTCAGCACGTCATGGTACCTTCTTCAAAATTGACCATATAATCAGTCATTAAACAGGCTTCAATAGAGCCAAAAGATTGGAGTAAACCCATGCATTCCCATCAGAACACCACAAACTAAGGCTGGTCTTCAATAACAACAAAAACAACAGAAAGCCCACATAAACATGGAAGCTCAACAACTCTCTACTCAATGATAACTTGGTTAGGGAAGAAAGAAAGAACAAGACTTTTTAAAATTTAATAAAAATGAAGGCACAACATACTCAAACACATGGGAAACAATGAAAGCAGTACTAAGAGGAAAACTCATAGCTCTGAGTGCCTCCAAAAAGAAATTTGAGAGAGCATACATTAGCACACATGAAAGCTCTAGAAAAAAAAAACAGAAGCAATTACACCCAAGAGAAGTAGATGGCAGGAAATAATCAAACACAGAGCTAAAATGAACCAAGTAGAAACAAAAAGAACTATACTAAGAATCAAAAACACAAAGCTGATTCTTTGAGAAAATCAACAAGATAGATAAATCCTTAGCGAAACTAATCAGAGGGCAAAGAGAGATTATCCAAATTAACAAAATCATGAATGAAAAGGGAGACATAACAACAGAAACTGAAAAAATTCAAAAACTCATCAGATCCTACTATAAAAGCCTATAATCAACAAAACTGGAAAATCTGGAAGAAATAAATAATTCTCTAGATAGATATGAGGTACCAAAGTTAAATCAGGATCAGTAAACCTTCTAAACAGTCCCATAACCCCTATAGAAATCGAGGCAGTGTTTAAAGATCTCCCAACCAAAAAAAGAACAGGACCAGATGAGTTTAATTCAGAATTCTATCAGAATTTCAAAGAAGACCTAATACCAATACTCTGTAAACTATTCCACAAAATAGTAACAGAAGGAACACTACCCAATACGTCCTTTGAAGCCACAATTAAGCCACAATTACACTTATACCTAAACCACACAAAGACCCAACAAAGAAAAAGAACTTGAGATCAATTTCCCTTATGAATATCAAAGCAAAAATACTCAATAAAATTCTTGCAAACGGAATTGAAGAAAACATCAAAACGATCATTCACCATGATCAAGTTAGCTTCATCCCAGGTATTCAAGGATGGTTCAATATAGATCAACATAATCCACTATATCGGCAAACTCAAAGACTACATGATCAGCTCATTAGATGCTGATAAAGCATTTGACAAAATTCAGTACCCCTTCATGTTAAAAGTCTTGGAAAAATCAGGAATTCAAGGCTCATACCTAAACATAGTAAAAAGCAACATATAGCAAACCAGTAGCCAACATCAAACTAAAGGGAAAAAAACTTGAAGCAATCCCACTAAAATCAGGGACAAGAAAATACTGCCCACTCTTTCCCTACCTATTCAATATAGTACTTGAAGTCCTAGCCAGAGCAATCAGATAACAAGAGGAGGTCAAGGGATAAAAATTGAAAAGGAAGAAGATAAAATATCACTATTTGCAGATGATATATTGTATATTTAAGTGACCCTGAAAATTCTACCAGAGAACTGATAAACAACTTCAGCAAATTAGTTAGAGATAAAATTAATTCAAAGCAATCAGTGGCCTTCCTCTACTTAAAGGATAAACAGGCTGAGAAAGAAATTAGGGAAATGACACCCTTCACAATAATTACAAATAACATAAAATACCTTGGTGTGACTCTATCTAAGCAAGTGAAAGATCTGTATGACAAGAACTTCAAGTCTCTGAAGAAAGAAGATGGAAAGATTTCCCTTGCTTATGAATTGGCAGGATTAATATAGTAAAAATGGTCATCTTGTTGAAAGCAATCTACATATTCACTACAATCCCCATCAAAATTTCAACTCAATTTTTCATTGAATTAGAGCAACTTATCATTTGGAATAATAAAAAACCCAGAATGTGGAAAACAATTCTCAGTAATAAAAAAAAACTCCTGGGGGAATCGCCATCCCTAACCTCCAGCTGTATTGCTTAGCAATAGTGATTTAAAAAAAAAACTGTATGATATTGATTCAGAGAAGGGCAGGTAGATCAATGGGAAAGAATGATCACTTGATCTTTGACAAAGGAACTAGAACCATCCACTGGAAGAAAGACAGCATTTTCGACAAATGGTATTGGTTCAACTGGAGGTCAGCTAGGAGAAGAATACAATCGATTAATTCTTATCTGCTTGTACAATACTCAAGTCCAAGTGGATCAAGGATCTTCACATAAAACTACATACACTGAAACTAATTGAAGAGAAAGTAGGGAAGAGCCTGGAACACATAGGTACAAGAGAAAAATTGTGGAACAGAACACTAATGGCTTATACTGTAATATCAAGAATCAACAAATGGGATCTCATAAAACTGCAAAGATTCTGTAAGGTAAAGGATGCTGTCATTAGGACAAAAGGCAACCAACAGATTGGCGAAAGATCTGTACCAATTGTATATACAATAGAGGGCTAATATCCAAAATATACAGAGAACTCAAGAAGTTAGACTCCAGAGAGCCAAATAACCCCATTAAAAATGTTTATTAGGTTGAAGGGTATTAGTAAAGGGCACAAAGACACTCACTAGAGGCAGAGGGAGGGAGGGATCTGAGTGGGAGAGGGGAGAGGAAGGGAAAGAAGGAATAGGATCAGATGTGGGATAGAGGGGACAGGAGAGGGCAAGAAGGCCAATAGAATGAATTGAAAGAAGCGGCCTCAGTGTTTGGAGATGGGGGTGGGTGGGAACCATCTAGAAAGTACCAGAGACCTAGCAATTGAGATATTCTAAGGACTCACTGGGTGTAACCTTAGCCAAAATGCTCAACACTGAGGAAAGGGAACTTGAAGGGTCTACCTTCAGTAGGTAGACAGGGCCTCAAATGAAGGGACAGGGTTACTAACCTGCAGTCAAAATTTCTGACCTGGAATTGTTCCTATCTAAAAGAACTGCAGGGACAAAAATGGAGAAGAGGCTGAAGGAAAGGGACCCCAGTGACCAGCCCTAACGAAATGTATCTCCTGGGAGACTACAAGGCCTGAGTACTATGCTATGATGTGCTTACAGATAAGAGCTGTCCTCTGAGAGGACCTACCAGCAGCGGACTTGAGAGAGGCAAATACTTACACCCAACCATTTGACTACAGCTGGGGACTCCTATGGTTGAATTAGAGGAAGGGATGAAGAAGCTGAAAGGGAGAGCAACCCCAAAGGAAATCCACCAATCCTAACTAATCCAAACCCCTGGGAGCTCCCAGAGACTGAGCCACCCACCAGGAGAATACATGGATGGAGCTGAGACCCCTGGAATATGTGTAGCAGTGCCTGTACTTTTGGTGTTCTGTTCAGAAAGTCTTTTCCTGTGCCACTGAGTTCAAGACTTTCTCGCTTTCTCGTCTATCAGATTCAGTGATTCTGGTCTTATGTTTAGGTCTTTGATCATTTCTAGTTGAGTCTGATGAGGGTGATAGGCATAGTTCAATTTGTAATCTTTTACATGCAGTCATCCAGTTATACTGGGAAAACTGATTTTTCTTTCCCAGCAGATATTAACTGAAGAAAAAACCTTCTTGGTTATAGATAAAACTTGAGTCTTCCTCCCTTTCTCAGTGCTAAAATTTTGTCTCATTTGAACCTGTGTGTGTATTATGTATGCTTATGATCTCTGCGAGTTCATATGTGTATCAGTTATGTTGTGTCCAAAATGCTGTCTCCTTGGAGGCATCTACCACTTTTGCCTGTTATAATCTTTTCTCCTTCATTTTAGCATAGATCTCTGAGTTTTAAGGGGAGGGCTTTCATGAGGGCATTCCATTTAGAACGAGGTGCTCTGAAATCTCTTGCTCTGCACATTGTCCAGTTGTAAGACTCTGTGTTCATTCCCATCCATTGCAAGAAAAAACTGCTTGGATGAGGTTTAGTAGTTCTTGGATCTGTTGGTATAGCAGTATGACAACAAAGTCATTCGGTTGTCATGTTCCTTAGCAGAAAAATAGTAGTAGGTGTTTTCCTAGGGTCAATGAGCTGTATAAAATCAGGTTCTTGGACACTTCAGCAGTGTGTTCAGGTTTTATCTCAAAGAATGGGTGTTAAATATGTTTTTAAAAAGGTTGTGTTTACTCCCACTGCATGTATGCCACTATTCCTCTAGAATATATCTTACAGCAGGTAATTGTCAGCTTTTTTAGGGTTCCTAACTGGATAATATTGATAATTACTATTCTCTCTGGCATGATGCAAAGGACCTTTCTAAACTATATTTTCATTATCTTTTCTTAGATTATGAAATTGATTTAGTAGTTACAAAATATATTACTCCCTTATAATCCTAAAATAATTTTTAAAAGTTATATATCATATTAAGAACTATAACATATTTGTTGAAGGAATTTTATATTCTGCCTGAGTTGTTAGAAAATGTATAGAGCTTGTGAAATATTTCACTTGTCATCAACTGTTCAGTCTCCAGAATCCTCTCAACCCAATGCCATGCTTGTACTAAAACATACATGCATGCATGCACACACGCACGCATGCACGCACACACAGTAAATAAATGACAAATGTAATAAATGTTTTTAAAAAAAAACCACAAACCACTGGGATTCTACTGTATCTTTTATACATTTACTTTTGAAATACTAGACTTTCTGAAGGTCTTTTTTAATATCACAATATGTTTATATTCATTTTATGCATCCCTGACATAGCCTCTCAGTATACTTAACCCATAGTAACGCTTTGCCTTGACCCATGCTGTATAGAGCAATTGGAGCAGAAGAGAGACAAAGCCAGCTGAGGATGACGTCATAAAGAAACAGCAGGGAAATCTCTGTTCACATGCGATTGAGGAGTCCATATTCATCCTTGCAAAGGTTACTGTGAACTTAGCAGCTTGGTCATCTATTACACATTTCAAATGCTCTCAGACACACACCATGCTTTTTAAATATACTAAACTACTGACTTTTTCATAGCATTTCAACAACTTATATATTTATAATTAAGTAACAGATAAGATGACTAAAATACAGAAATAAATAATGCCTAGGATGGATAGTAATACATTCTATAGGAAATACTTTCAACTAATTATGTTCAGTGATTTGGTGGTCTCTTCCTTATGTGTTTCCTAGTTGACTTTTGCTTTTTTTAAATTCAATAACTTTTAAAATCACTTTTATCAGACTCCAATGTACTGAATCTTCCCTTTATATTCTGTTAACATTTGACTGATAATGTTTAAATTATTTAGCATGATTATATTCTATTCCTTTCGTTGTTTTTGAAGATGAGTCCATTGTTTTCTTTCCTAGAAATATAATCATCTTGCTTCTGTTACTTCTCAACCTTTGTATGTTCTGGAGAGTTACTACACTACAAGTATTACTTACATTTAAAATGTTCAGAGAAAGTTGCTAAATACATAATTGGAGCCAATATTTCTTTCTCGAAGATTTGAAAATGTAAGTTGAATTTTTCTACTATCCCATACCTGTAGAGGTGAGACCCTCAGGCATCTTTTGCTCTGCAGCTCAGTGATGGGAAAATTTCTAAGAATGATGTCAGAGCTGTACTGGGCCCTTTAACGGATGTCAGGAACACAAACTCTGATCCTCAGGCTGATAAACAAGTACTTTAGCTCTTGAACATTTCTCAACCTACATTTGAAAGACATTTTAGCTCTTCACAAGTATCTATACTCAGTATATTTAACTCCAGATTCTTAAACATATTATTAAGTTTTAAGTAGTTCTCACAGTTTAGTGAGAATTCTTTAATTTTCATATCACTTGCTCAAATATAACACTTCTGTTCTTTTTGTCTGAGTTCTGAATTTTCTCTATATATTAGACAAGGAAATTTATAGATATCCTCACACATATAATTAGGCAGAAACATATATCAGGTATTTTTAATTTTGAAATTTCAGTAATTTTCATTTCAGTTAACTTTCATTTCTTCTCTTTATTTCTTTTCCTAAAAACTCCTAACTGTATTCATACTAAGCCCTATTATCTTGACCAGGAAGATGCTCTCTCCTCCTTTTTCTTCTCCACATTTACTCTTAGTGTATTAATATGAACAGATCTACTGGTCAAATTCAAAGTTTTCTTGGCTTTGCTGAAACTTACAGATCATTTTATTCTAAAAGGAAAAGGGGTAGAAGATAAAACATACAGAAGAGGATAGCAGGGAAGAGAAGAGAGAAGAGTGGGGAGGAGTTGGGAATGGGCAGAAGAGAAAGGGAAGAGAGGGAAGGAAAAGGCAGGGGAAGAAAGGAGAGACATACCAATTTTTCCTTTGTACCTTAAGAAATCTAGCTATTTTAAGAACTTTATTCTAAGAATGAAGGCCTTCACTTATCTTTTTTAAAGCCACTTTAGCTGAGGAAACTGCATTCAATTCATTTAAAAATGTTTTTCAGAGGTCATTCTCACAAGTAACTTTTGTGTTGCATTTTTTTAATCTTTTATGCATTTCTGCTTAGTGAGCTTTGAGTGAAAGTTATTTTAACTGAACACAGAATAAGAATTCCAGTCACCCAGACAGCCCTTCCTCTCATCTCATCTCTGCAGGAGTTCTTTCCTGATTATTTCCAGGCAACAGGCATCCTTCAATTGCACTTTAATTTTTGTCATCATTCATTGATAACTTAAGCCTGGAAACCATATTTCAAAGGATATGTTTGTTGCTTTTTATATGTAATGATGCTTCCCATAGTGGTCCTGAAACAACATCACAAGATTGTGCCTTTCTCATAACACGACTTTGAATGTGTTTTAGATTTTTTTCCTTTGCAATCAAAATCTAAATCAACAAAAGTTAAATGATAAAACTAAAAAAACTCACCCGCCATCTTTCATTATTAGACTATAAAGTGAATTTCTCCCTTAATGTTTCTTACTGTTCTTATTTTATTGTTTACTTATGTATTTGTGTGTATGATTTTATGTAAGATGTGTGGGTGTGTCTGAGTATGTATGTGTTAAGTGAAGTTAAGTCTTTTAAAATCACTCATATAAAACCCCAATTCCTAACTCCTCTGTTTTATTTGGGTTCTTATAAATGTATTGTAGCATAAGAATATTTCATGCACTTAATTCTGCTCAAAATTACACATAATAGTTTAATAGGGATTATTAATGTCTTTAAAAAGGAAGTGGACATCTATGCTTGTATAACCAAAATGGATGCTTCGTTCTTCTCTGATGTAAAATGATATAAAATGTCAATCATAATAGTAATTTTAGAAGGTTCATTGTTGTCTTAGTACATGAAGAACAATTTGCAAATGTATGAAAAGGCAAACTCCCAGAACTGCTTAAGTTGCAAACAGATCAAAGTACATCATGTAACTTTATTTTCTTTCCATTTTAGAAGCTTTTAAAAGCTGTAAGTGTCCATGAATATCATATTGGAATTATCTGACTTAATATAAACATTGTGATACAAAAACAAAAGGAATTAACAAGTCATCCAAATAGAAGAATAAAATATGTACAAGAAAAGCATAATGAGTTAATATGCATGTTACATTTGTTGAGAGTAAACATTCATTTTACAGTTATTTTTATAAAAGAATATATGATGCAATTTTTATGTAATTCACACATGCCTGTTTTGTACTTACAATTGGTGGTATTAACATACACAGACATTTTTTTAAGGAAGGAAAAGTGAATAGGGATCTCCCTTCCTGCTGGTTAGTATACATAGTTTTGGAAGGTGCTATATAGACTTCTGGAAGAGAATGTAACCCGCAGCTCTGAACCTTGTAAGCAACATTATCAACTTGCCATGCAAGATACATGGCTGTTATAGGAATAACCAACTGCTCTTTGAGTAAATTTTGAGAACTACTTCATAAGACAGAAATACTATCTGGAACTATAAACCTGCAAAATTCCATAGGTGAGGAAGAGAAAGTCAGAGGTACTGGAGGTGAGACTTATTGTTATTGAACTGTAAAAGTCCATGCTGTCTAATTGTATTGCAAATATTAATGCTTATATTTATAGATAACTACTATTCTCAGCCTTTACAATGGAAGCTTCCCTTTACAGTGATTAGCAGCTAATACAGAGTCTTGTAGTCACTCAAGTACTGAAAGAAGTTTCTCTTTAATACTTAGGCTAACCTGGAAACTCACAAACTATTTTTGAGTAAACAGTCTAAAGAATTTAAGACCCAGATGATAGGAAGAATGATTGTGAAACACTATGTCTTAGGCATTAACATGGCCATTGTAATGATGAAGGGAGGGCAGCTATTGTTATTTGATTGGGTCTGTACAAGACAGGGCTTGTCAACTGTCAGTCATGGATGAGAGAAGAGAATCATAGGACTATAATTTTCTCTGGGAGACTATTGGCCATTGATGGTTGCTGGGGGAAACTGGGGTCACACTCTTCAGATGTGTTGCCATTGGTGAGCCTGCCCTGCTCCAAAAGACAATTCCACATCCATGTTTCTATGGGCAGTTTCAGTTAAACTCAGAGGTCACAAAGCAAACAAACAAACAAACAAAAAACAAAGATAACTATCTAGCAATGAAGTCTGTAGTCTAAAGAAGATGAAGCAAAAGTCCTGGATGGGCTGAAGTCCATGGTAACCACCAAGCAGCCTAATGTCTCCAAATAATTAAAACTTAGAAAACATGAGGAAAATACTTTTGTACAGTTGCAAGGTAGACAGGATCAAGCACCCCATCTGCCTTGAGCTCAGAGACCAGTTTTGACTGTGAAACCTGGACTAAACGGGATACTGGAGACTGGTAAAATGTTTTCTTTGAAGGATGATGCTAAAGCCATTCAGGGTTTCTACTGCTCTCCCTTGAAAGCAACCAAGAAAGCAAAAGAAGGAACACTAAGGAGCCACTGAGAACTAAAAGGTCTTGTTCAGATCATTTATACCACAACAGTTCAGAAAGGAAACTGCTCTAATCTATCCAGGACAATGTGTTCAAACTGCAATTGTGAATGTTCTTCATTAGTGCAGGAAATGACACAAACAAGAAAAATTCAAAAGTAATCCTAGCAAAGAAGCAATATTTTTTTTTTCGGAGCTGGGGACCGAACCCAGGGCCTTGCGCTTCCTAGGCAAGCGCTCTACCACTGAGCTAAATCCCCAACCCGCAAAGAAGCAATATTGATGGAAGAGGTACCTTTGAATTTGTTCTTTTTCTCCAGTGGATTTAGCTAACATTTATTTTTCTCTAACAAGTTTAATTTTTATATATTTTTGTAGCTCTGAAATATCAACAGTAAAAATTATGGAATATTCCATTTCTCATTAATCTTGGTTACCATAATCACACCTACTAAAATAGTTCATCCATCAATGTACAGTCTACTTCTCTAGTGAGTGCAGTTTGGAAAGTCTTTCATGGTGTCCACTTGTCAAATTGTAGCAAGTGCAGTAAGTACATATTCCTTTGTTTTGTTCAGAAATAAGCACAGCTTCTTCTGTAACCTGGCAATGTCCTTTATTGCTTCAAACAAAATACTGAGCTTGTCATTTTGCTCCCATAGACCAGAGCAGGGCAATGTAATCACATTCAAGCTAGAGAACAGAGAGTCAAACTAAACTGTGAATGGATCACTTTTTTTCAAAAAACAGTGAGTTTTATAACAACCATAAAGCATTTAGAAAACTGAACTTTCAATTGAACATTTGTTGAATCATTCATAATGCGGATGTCTACTGGCTCTACTAATTTTAAAGGGTATTTTGGGATATTTATATATTTTTAAAATTAAAACCTGCGTTTCCCCCTTCCCTTTCTTCCCTCCAAACCATTCTAATAATTACCTCTCAAAATCATACCTCCTTTTCCTTAGTTGTTTACACACACACACACACACACACACACACACACACACACACACACACACACACCCACATACACAGGTTGAGGCATGATGGTATAGTTTCTCCATCATTTCTGTAAAACACAGTATCACAGCAGACTTTCTTGGCATCCTAACTCTTTCAGTCTTTCTCTGTCTCCTTTCCCAAGCTTTATGCCTAAGGCTTGTTTTGTAAATGAATCAACCAGAGCTAGACACCTATGACCACTTTTTCTTGCATTTTGACAAGTTATAGCTTTCTGTAATTGTCTCAATTTCTGCGAAGAGGAATTTCTTTGTCGGTGAGCTACGTTTATCTGTGGGCATAAAGATGACTATGTTAGACTGCAGTTAGAAATTATGCTGCTTTAATAAACATAGCAGAACTAGGTTGTTCCCAGTGGTCCCTAACTTCACCAGACCTGGAATGCACACTAGGTTTCTAGTATCAAGCATAGTCTCCTTTTTGTCGAGGGGTGTTGAATCCAATTGGAAAGTTGTTAGGTATTTCCAAGATATAAAAGGTATTTGGTAGCTCAAATAGAACCTTCTGGTATTATGAAAGCGAGTTGTCAGCAAAAAGGTATCACCATCACATCAAGCTCAGTATTCTGAGTTTGTGTCCAAAGCCCATGGTGTCTTCAGCAATAGGGACTTACCTTCAACTTCTGGGAGGCAACCAAGAGCAGAAGAACTAGCCTAGATTGTTTGGGTCCTAGATCCCCCAGTCAATAACTCTAAGTGAGGCTTCTTATTTACTGAATATTTGTTAGATAATCCAAAGCTATGGGGGGCATTCTCACCCCAAGTCTATAATGTCATTGAAAAATATACTTATATGTATTATATGTAATTTTAGATAAATGTAAAACTATGACTTGGTATGGCTTTTTCAAGCATCCTCCTGCCCTCACTCTCTATTTGTATTGATCATCTTTTCTCTATTTTTTTCCTCTATTTTTCCCATTTCCTCTTCTTATTACCTGTATCCTCTATTTTTTTAACTCTAATATATTGAAATTGTACCCTTTAATAGTTCCTAGTTTTACCTTCGATCAGGTAGAAATTAACTGTCAGTTTCAGAAGCAGAATGGACTTAGATGCAGGTTCAAAATTTCAGCAGGTACTCTATGTCCAGAAGGTCAAAGGTCATCCAATGAAACTGACTCCAGCGTGCATGCTGTCTGTAAACACCATGTAAAAATGATTCATCTAAATGTTTGCTGGTCAACCTCAACCTACCCTGGATGCTAGAGAAAAATAAGTCTATCATGTTTTGACTCTGAGAATGTCACTGGCATCAAAAGCTTTTCTCGAGTCCCATAGCAAGTAGTGACTACCTCAGAATCTATACCAATAATCTACCAGGGAATTGGTAGAGGTTAGCTGACATGTGAGCCACAAAACTAGTCAAATCTTCTGCATTCTAAAAATAAAGGTTCTAACTATAATTCGGCCTCTGAGTTAGAATCCTTGTCCCCAGGGCCATGTGGCTAGGAGGTGAAAGGTCTTTTCAGAGGGGTGGTCTCAGTTAACCCCTATTTCTGCCCTGTTCTCTTTCCTTACTGGCTGTGATAGAGGGGGGTTTATTCCGCATATGCTCCTCCTCTCTTGGTGTTTTAGCTCATCACAGGATGAACTAGATGAGGTTAATTATTCATGGACTGGAATCTCTGAAACTGTGACTTTTTCTCTGAGAGTTTCTTTTAATGATTAACTATCCTAGGCATTCTGGTTAGTGACAGAAGCTGGCATTGCTTACTTAGCCCTTGGTTTTTATTAAGTATGGCCCACATCATTTAAAAATAGGACCCCTTTTTAGTTACTTATACTATGAAATAGAGTATATTAATAAGCCTACAGAAAACATGCAAATGAAAATCTTGTTTTTCAGTAGTGCAGTAAGGCAATATTTATACCTATTTAAAATAAAGCACCATTATAGAAAGAAGAAAACCACATATTTAAAAAAAAACCCTTATGTTAAGTCTTTGACATTGTCACAAGACACCTGAGCTAAAGCTTCAAAAGAAAAAAGAATTTTTTTTCTCATAGTTTTAGTCAATGGAAGTTTGCCTCTGTTGCCTTTGAGTCTGTCGTGAGAGAGAGCATCATTGTAGAAAGCCATCATGGAAAGTACCACTTACTTCATGGTGGCCAAGAAGCACAGAGAGTCAGAAGAAAGAGCCAAGGTCATCAAACAGGTTTCTAGATCATAAACTCCAAGACCTGCTTTCCCCGTAGGGATTAACTTCTGAGCTTTCTCTCACCTTTCAAAACTGCCATTAAACCATCAATACATGAGCTCTTGAGAAAACATTAAGATCCAACCATAAATCCACTCTCCTTATACATGGACAGTCAAAACATCTTTCAGCTTATAAATAAATGTTTATTGTTTACAAAGGTATGATGGGTTGTAATTGAATTGAGTCAGTAATGGTCACTTTAAGTTAATATATGTTCAAAATACAGATAAGAAGAATTTCTTAATGATGATTCTTATGTATATAAAATTAAACGATGCATATTTAAGCTTGCTCAGTAACTCCGAGTGTTGTTTTCCTAACTTTTACTTAGAAGTCATTTGCACAGAGCAATGCTTCTCAAAGGCTCACCTGTGTACATGAGCATCCGGGAGCCTGTTCAAACATGGACGCTCATATGAACAAGCTCCAAGGTTGTACTGATGGACACCTTCATGGACCGTGCTCAGCCAAACTGAGGGGCCTTCTGTTCCCATTAGAAATCCGAACTCAGTGCTCAAATGTATAGGAGCATAAAAACTTTTAGCTGATATCCTCTGTGTATAGACAAGGACGTAAAAAGAGATATTGTACGACCAAAAAATTATAGCCACTTGGAGTTATTTGAACTTTGTCTTCTGTACTGAAGTTTACCTGGAGAGAGAGCAGAACACCAACTAAACCAGATGCGGAAAATGATGGACAGGAATGTCAATTACTGAGGAACGCGTCTCTCAAATACCAAACATAGACGATGTTTTCTGCCACTGAACATGCATAATGAACTTTATCGTCACCTGTACATTTGGTCGGTGACATGACAGACACTAATGAAAGAATGACTTGTGAAGCGTCCATCTCTATGAGAATAAGACTGGCTTGTAAAAGATGAGTGCCAGTTGATTTTTGTCTCGCCTTAGAGTCACTGTTGTGCATTTTCTCTGCTTGTGCCTGAGAGTGGGAGGAATGTAGGGGATCCTTCTCAGGTACTTGACTGATAATCACCGGTAGTTTTATTTTCTTTTCATTTGCTGGGCATGGTACCATGCATAAGCCCTGTGGCTTTGTTCCCTGTAATAGAGGTCATGCAGCTTTAGTCCCACATAATTCTTTGGAAATCCTGTGAAGAGGAAAGCTGTAGTTTGTTTTTCCTGCCAGGTTGTGTTAGGATATTCTATTATGTACTGGCATTTGAGTGGGAAACCTAGAAGATGAATGTGTTCTGTAGGCGTGGATTTCAAATCCCACTTGGCTTAGAAGTGTTCTGCAGTGCAGAGAGCTTTATTTACTTGAACAGTTCTAAAATGGCTCCCTGCAATGCACTATGCTCCATGGTGCTTTGTCTTTCCCAACCACCTAGTGAAATGTGCTTTGTTTGATATTAAAGATATATTAAATTGACCTTTTGGTCCTGCAGAAACAAAGCGAGCAATTTCCGAGGCCAAGAACAACCATTTAACTACCTAAATAGCCTGGCACCTTCTGCTTAACCTCTTCCCTGGGGCAGAGGTCTTAAATGAATTCTATGCTTTCTTCCTTTGTTTTATTTTTTTAATATTAAGGTTTTGTTTGTCTTTGATTTTGGTTTGGTATGACATGAATAAGTAAAAGGTTTCCAATCTCTCTTTTTACTTCTTTTCCACATACTGGATGCTTCATTGGGCAATTGTAGCATGCATTCAATATTTTTAAGCATACAAATAAATATGCAAAATATGGTTAGAAAAAATTGGAGGCAAGGAAGTGATATTTATTAAAGTCCTCTAGTTAAAAACCTTGGCAAGTCTATATCCTTGTCTAACATGAACTAAGGATATATGCTAATTTAATTTATAATGATTAAATTTGTTTGCCAACACAAGTGTATTAAGAAATGCTTAGATTAGTACAGCACACCCATGGATATATCTGTGAGGGCATTTTAGAAACAGATCATGTGGGCTCTGAAGTAATGCATGGATGACCATCTTTGTGTAATCATAATTCAATTGTATTCATGTCAGACATTTGAAAGCTAGAAGGTGGAGTCAAGGGTGATGAAGCAGATCAGAAAGATACAGGAGGATGGCCTTGGATTTCTTTTGCCCTTCTCTCTGCTTCCTGCTCCTATGAGATCAGAGCCCGTACTACTACACACCTGCCACCATCATTGTTTCTCAAGGGGTAGTGCCAAGTGACCATAAAGGAATTCCTCTAAAACCACAAGCCAGAAGAAAGCTTTCCCGACTAAGCAACTTCTTTCAGATATTCAGTTTCAGATACAAAAGTATCTAGTAGAGGCGAATCAGAGCAGTTACAGCATATAGGATTGTAGGACAAAATTAAATCCCGGAAAAAACGTGATTAAAATAAGAAATGTACGATATAGTCAACATCCAAAAAAAGGAAAATGTTTCTTGCACCGAAGTCAGTGGTAATGTGGCAGGAACTACCAGAACAAAGGTCAAAATAAATGAAGGAAGCAGCAGAGCAGTAATGATAGCATCCACAAGTGGGCAGAAACTCATTTTTTATTTGTTTAAGTAAAAAGTTCACTCAGTGTTAAGGTTTGTGTATGTCCTTTCAAAAATTCAGATGTTGTCAATAAAATAACATTAGGAAGTGGGCTGTTGAGGGGCCACTGGAGATTGAGAGCTCCTCTGCCATGGACAAGAACAAAATAGCCCCTGGAAGGGGCTTGAGGTATACAGCTCTTCCTGGTGCACTCGTCTGCCTTCTGTAATGAAGGGAGGCAGGAAGATCTGGCGAACATTCAAAGTTTGATCTATACTTCATAGCCATAGAAATAACAGATTTCTGTTCTTTATAAGTTATACAGTTTAAAACATTTTCTTATAGCAGCACAAATGGACTAATATGTAAACAGTACTAGGAGTCAGATGTTAAGTAGACGTGGCTTTAGAATTGGGGCTAGGAAGAGGCTGGGAAGTTTTATAGTGAATGCCGAAGAAGCTTCTTTGTCTATGATCAGAGCGCTAAAGTCAACTCTGGTGAGGTTTCAGAAGAGCAAAAGATCTAAGTGCAGCCTCATACTTCAAGATTATGTGCATGGTACTGAACAGAATTCTGAACAGTAAAGACCTTTTGGAGTACGTCTCAAATAAAAAGGAAGAACATGGTATTAGAAACTAAACAAAGGACTTCGTTGTTATAAAATGGTAAGAGAACTTGGATGGTGTGATCTCTGTTCTAGAACTTTGTGGAAAAAAATAGAATTAAGAGGGAAAACCCTCAGCAGGAAACCACTGAACTGAGAACAGGACCCCTGTTGAAGGAATCAGAGAAAAGAACTGGAAGAGCTTGAAGGGCTCAAGACCCCATATGTACAGCAATGCCAACCAACGGAGCTTCCAGGGACTAAGCCACTACCCAAAGACTAACATTGTGGACTCTGAGTAGGTTGCAATGAATATCCTAAAAAGAGCACCAGTGGAAGGGGAAGCCCTGGGTCCCTAAGACTGAAAGTGAACTAGACTGTTGGGGGAGAGGGCAGCAATGGGGGAGGGTTGGGAGGGAACACCCATAAGGAAGGGGGGGGGGGGGGATGTTTGCCCGGAAACCGGGAAAGGGAATAATACTCGAAATGTATATAAGAAATACTCAAGTTAATAATAATAATAAAAAAAAAAGTTAAAAAAATAAAAAAAAAAGAGGAAAACCCTAAACTCTTTTAGACTAAATTTCTCATCAGCAAATTGTTTAAGCAGGTTCATCCTCCCTTAAATGCTCACACTAATATAGCAAAGCCAGAAATTATTTAGAGAATTTATAATGAAAAGGTAAACAGGAATAAGAATTAGAAACATCTCAGACAAGCTGTGTGAAAGTGACTTAGCAGACAAAATCAAGAGCATGGGCCAGCAACAATTTGATACAGTGATTAATATGGATAGAAGGAGGTTGGGTGCTGTTTATCAGGGCAATGGGAGAGTGACCAAAAGACAAATTGAAGTTCTTCAGAAGTAAGCAGGACATCACCAAATCGATCACAAGCCCAGAATGCCTTGGGAGCGAGATAGGTTCAGGGAAGAAGGGAAAGGTTCAGGACAATGACCTGGGATTTTTCCCAAGACGTGGTGTTCATGACTGAGACTGGGTCAGATCTCTGTGCACTGCATTCAAATGCGACAGCAGTTCGGTACTACATCCGCTGTTCTGATGGAGCCAGGTTGGCCACAAAGCATACAGTGAAGCATCTACACTCCCTACAACTGGGAGAATGGAGTGTTCCAGATTCTGAACTCTCACTCCTTATCTCACTCACAGTGCCCCACGATGGCACAGGGAATAAAAGATTTAACTCTGTCTGTATGATGGATTCTTTTAAATGACTTAAAATATTTTCCTCTTCTTCATGTTTTTACTATATGACTTTCCTCTACATAACTTAGCACTTTATTTTGAAATGCTGTCAGCTATTTGACTTTATAGGCACAGAGGTGAAGGAAAATTTGTTTCAAGATGAATCACACTGATTCTTTTTTTTTCCATCTTTATTAACTTGAGTATTTCTTATTTACATTTTGATTGTTATTCCCTTTCCCGGTTTCATGGCCAACATCCCCCTAACCCCTCCACCTCCCCTTCTATATGGGTGTTCCCCTCCCCACCCTCCCCCATTACCACCCTCCCCGCAACAATCCCGTTCACTGGGGTTCAGTCTTGGCAGGACCAAGGGCTTCCCCTTCCCCTGGTGCTCTTACTAGGATATTCATTGCTACCTATGAGGTTGGAGCCCAGGGTCAGTCCATGTATAGTCTTTGGGTAGTGACTTAGTCCTGGAAGCTCTGTTTGGTTGGTACTGTTGTTCATATGGGGTCTCAAGCCCCTTCAAGCTCTTTCAGTTCTTTCTAAGATTCCTTCAACAGGGGTCCCGTTCTCAGTTCAGGAATCACACTGATTCTTAACCATATATTTGGATGAAACTTTGGTCTTAAACTGTAAATGTAATGGTGTAGTGTGTGTGTGTGTGTGTGTGTGTGTGTGTGTGTGTGTGTGTGTGTGTGTGTAAAATTCTAATGTGTCAACAGATCTTACATTTTATATGTAGTAATCTTAAAAGTAAGGATTTAAAAGGTGTGGTGGTCATGGAAGAAATTACTTCCCTGGATTGATTGCTTTTACACTAGGCCCTAGCATAAGGGATTTTACCTTCTTCTACCCTTCCACACCCTGCCTTAGGAGGACACAGCTTTCATGGCAACATCTTGAAAATAGATACCAGATTGCAATGTTAGACACCAGTTCCACCATTCCCGCAATCCTCTCCAGTCTGTCATGTAAAACTGTGAGAAAATGCATGTCTGTTCTTTATAACTTACTCAGTTCAGGCATTTTATTATGAAATCATATAGATATCAGACATTTAGCAAAGTGCCTAAAGAATATTGTTGAGACTTTTATTTCTGTTTTTCTGTGAAATATTTTCTTTATCTTACCGTAATAAACAGTATAATAAACAGTGATGCAACAATCAGGTCTAGATAAAAGATTTACATGATGAAGACTTGGTTCTCGGTATAGCCCTGGAAAGTGGTGGACTTGTAAATAGTGGAGCTTATTAGGAGGAAGAAATAGGATTAAGAATTAGGAACTTTGCAGACAAGCTGTGCCAAAGCCATTTAGCAGACAAAATCAAGAGCATGGGCCAGCAACAATTTGATACAAGGATTAATGTGGATAGAAGGAAGTTGGGTGCTGTTCATCAAGGCAGTGGGTGAGTGGTCCAAACACAAATTGAAGATCTTCAGAAGTGGGCAGGACATCACCAGATCTATCACAAGCCCAAAATGTCTTGAGAGAGAAACAGGGTCAGGGTAGAAGGGAAAAGGTTTAGGAGAATGACCTGGGATTTTCCTAACACTCAATGTACATGACTGTTACTAGTCAGATCTCTGCCCAATGCATTCAAAGAGTTCATGACGTGGAAACAGGAAGATCAGGTAAAAATATTAAATTCTGAAGTCTGAGGCAGGAAGGATGATGTAGTAGTTAAGAGCATGTGCTACTCTTCCAGAAGACCTAAGTTTCGTTTCAAGCACCCACATTTGAGGGCTTACAATAGTCTATAAACTCCAGCTCCAGAGGATCTGATGCCCTCTCTTGCCTTCAGGGTACTCCAGTACATTACACAAAGACACACACACACACACACACACACACACACACACACAGAGAGAGAGAGAGAGAGAGAGAGAGAGAGAGAGAGAGAGACAGAGACAGAGACAGACAGACAGACAGACAGACACAGAGACACAGAGGCTGACACATACACACACAGTCTTTTCAAAAATTAGGCTAAACCTAAAGACCATTGACTGTAGTTAGAAAGGCCAATGTGGTTGGAGTCTGCGCTGAGTGTTTTCTAGTTCTTGGCTTCTCATCCAAAGAACTGAAAAATAAGGGCTCCTCTAGAATAGATGTTACATAATAAGCAGTAAAGTATTTGAAACAAAGCAGCGGTGATACTGCAGGCCATAGAAGCATGCACAGTCAAGATTGTCAGTGGGTCATGTAGTGCTTAAGAGAGCTAAATACTCTCAGTGCTTCCTTTTATAAGGTGGAAGAGGAGGAGAAGGTTGGTTTCCAAAGGGTGAAGCATAGGCAGTTTTCTACTCAGGCAGATACTAATCTATCTAGGCTATATGTTTATTTTTTTCTGCCATGCATGTATCTTCCCACAATGCCTCTGACTTTAATCATATGAATGCCCAATTATACATAGACATATGTTGGTAACTAAGACATACATAGTAGAGGTTTCTAGAAGAAACAATTTTGCTCTACTGAGGATGCACCTAAACCAGTTTAACACAAATCAAACCTTCTGTTCTTCATCCCTAGAATAGGTTATGGGATTCATTTAAAACTGTAAAATATGTTTCCAGGATATAGTGTCTTCTATAGTTGTACAGTTGAGATAGGGTATATATATATATATCCTATGGATATAATATTTATATATTTCAATATGGATAGAAGGTTACTTTGTGCATTGTACTCTGTGTGTGTGTGTGTGTGTGCGTGTGCATGTGTGTGTGTGTATGTATGTGTGTGTGTGTGTGTGTGAATCCAAGTAAAAGAACTAGAATGTTCTGCACTTTATCACAAGAGGAAGTGAAGGGATATCCCCCAACAAAATGGGGGTCCCAGGCCAAACTGTCCTCTAGGCTTGCCTGTTGTATTTTTGATTCCATATTCCAAGTTATAATTCTGTATTCTTGTAATGTTTTTGTAGTTTATCATCTTGGTTTCTTTCAAATTACTGCCAGCACAACTAGAAGAGTAAAAGAAAGTTTGGCACTCTTCCTTAGCTACAGAAGATCAAATTCCTCCAAGCGCCATTGTCAGGCAACAGCAATGGTTTACCATAAACTAATTACTTCCTAGTGCTTTCCATGTTCTTGTTTGTGATCTTCTGAGGAGTCAGAGCAGATGTTTGGCTCTGCCTCTGTAATGAAGCTTCCTATATTTGAAGCAAGTAGACTATTACCATCAATTAACTGCGCAATGTTAACACTTGTAAGCGAAATGCACAGATAGACCCAATTTTCAACTGTTGGAATTTAAAAAACAAACAAGAATCCCTGTGTGCTAAGAATATAAAATGAAGCTGGGGCCATCTGCTTTGAGAAGTAGATTATTGGTAGTTTTGTTAGATTGGAGGCTGATAAACTTAAGGTGGAAACTAGGGTTATAATCACACTGCTTTATTCCATGGCATGATGCCCAAGTGTCATTAGTTCATGGAGAATCTTGCCACTCACCAGTGCATTATTTTTCATGTTTATCAAGGGCAAAAGTAAGATGATTGCTCCCCTCAAACCCCACTAACTCCTGCAAAGGGTCATGATATCCTGTCTGTCACAGCTGTATATATAAGATACATTCCACAAAAGCACCAGCCCCTATTTAAAACATTTTCCCATTTACTGCTGAGAAGAAAGATAAGATTCTCAAGTGTAAGGGTTTTCCCCAGACATCAAGGCACTGTGTTGAATATACCATTTGCCAATAATTCTTAATATTATCTTTTTAAGACATTTATTAATTTAAAGACAGAGTCTCGCTGCATTTCAGGCTGTCCTCATATCTACCCATCACCCTCCCACCCTCTGCTTATGTGTCTTTGATTAGGGATATTACAAATGTACACACACACACACATACACACACAAATACACACACACACACAATTATCTTCAAGCAATCTTAACATTTACTATCAATTCGTGTCACATGTGCCTTTCTCTCACTTAAATGTTTTGTGTGATAGTTGGTTTTCAGAATCTGCAGGACTGTTGATTCTCTGGTTGTCTTTCTTCCCAGCCTTGGGCTTCCAGTAGCAGAAGGGTCCTGTTCTGCACTGTTTTAATCATAATGTCGCTTTGAAAACACTCCTGTGCAGAGAGACTAAGGAAGGCCACAGATACTAAGTATTAAAGCCTCACCTTGGTCAATAATGATGAGTGTTAAATATGAAATGGCCCTTTAAGATATCACTGCTTTATTTTTAGCAGTAAGAACACTAAAGTGTAGAGTGGTCATAATCATCACATATAAGACCAATCTAAAATTCCCAATTTGTGGCTAGCTGTCAGGCCTGGTCAACTTGAACATCCCTGTTTATATGTGTTAGTAGTCTATATTTCTACAGAATAGAGAATTGTGAGATGGAATTATTCTTCTGTAATTTGCTGAAATATTTCTGAGCTTTGCTATCCACATTCCATTATTTTGGCAAATTTTCATTCCTTGACAGGATAGACTAACTCTAGGAAAGTAATCGCTCCTCTACCTGACTCCGAAATTAGAGAATAACCCAATCTGGTTTCTGGGTTGTTTTGTTCACTTAAGTTTTCAGTGAAGAGCTTCTGTTGAGAAAATGCCTCCTTTAGATTTTATGTAGGCAAGCCTGTGGGGCATTTTCTTGATTACTGACTGATTTGGGAGGGTACACAGCCCATTGTGAGTGGTGCTCCTCCTAGGCTGGAAGTCCTGTGGTGTTTAAGAAAACAAACTGTGTAAGCTGGGAAGAGTCAGCTATTAAGAATTGTTCCTCTTTTGCCTCTTCTTATCTCATTTCCTAACCCCTACAGAAGGGGTTAAGGAGGTGTTTCCCTACTTAAGTTTCTGCTCTGACTTTTAGGTGTGATCTGAGAGTCAGAAACTGTAACAAACCCTTTCCTCCTCAAGTTGTTTTCTGTAACAGCGTTTTATTAAAGCAATAGAAACCTGACTAATTGCAATGGTTAGTCTTGGTTGTTGATTTGGCTATATTTGGAATCAACTAAATCTAAAGTGGTTGGGTACCCCTCTGAGGGATTGTTTTCTTCAATTAGTGGGAGGAACTACTTTGAATCTGGATCCTTTGTAATCTAGGTCACACCTCCTGGTGGCAGCCCACATAAGGAGCCTGATATAACTTTCTCCTGAGAGGCTCTGCTGGAGCATGACAAATACAGAGGCGAATGCTCTTGGGGCCAACCATTGAACTGAGAACAGAGTTCCCATTGGAGGACCAAAAGAAAGGATTGAAGGAGCTCAAGGGGCTTGCAACCCCATAAGAACAACAATACCAACCAACCAGAACTCCCAGGGACTAAACTACCATCCAAAGAGTACACATGGACAGACCCATGGCTTCAGCTGCATATGTAGCAGAGGATGGCCTTGTTGAGCACCAATGGGAGAAATCCTTGGTCCTGCCAAAGCTAGAACCCCTAGTGTATGGGAATGTCAGAGCAGGGAGAGAGGAAGGGGTAGGTGTTTGGGAAGGAGGAACACCCTCATGGAAGTAGGAGGATGGGATAGCAGGTTTCTGGAGGGAGAACTGGGAAAGGAGATAACATTTAAAATGTAAATAAAAAGTATCCAATAGAAAAAGAGCATGGATGAAGAGAACCTTCACTGTCTGCTTGCCTGTGCTTTCATTGACAAGTCAATTTCCTTCACTAGCATGAGTGCTTACTTCTTTGGAATTGTTTTGCACACTGAAGACCAGCAGAGACATTCAGGCTCTTGGACTGAGCAACTACTGAATTTTTGGACAGTCCATGGTTAGTTATGGTTATCCATTCTACCAGTTCTATTTCTTTAAAGTATCATTACTAATATAGTAATAAAATCATGCCTTTTACCTAGCAGGTGCAGTACTCACCCACAACTACCACTCCTTATCTTCCTGTTAACCTCTTTTGACTAGTTTCCTTAGTGATTTCCTTTGGGAAATATTTTCCTCTGCAGGGTGATGCAAACATTGTAATAATCCTCCTTTGTGTTCCAACCCTCCCAACCCACGCTGCCCCAGAAATAGAATGTTAATAGTTACCATAAGCACAAGAACTAAAGATTTAGCAAGGTCTCATGCCTGTTTCCATGGATACAGTCTTATGACTAGAGATGATAAATAATGATAGATAGATGGGGTAGGTAGATACATAGATAGATAGATAGATAGATAGATAGATAGATAGATAGATAGGCAGGAGATAGATAGATAGATAGATAGATAGATAGATAGATAGATAGATAGATAGGCAGGCAGACAGGTAGAGAATACATGATAAGCTCATGTGTAAGAAATAAATCAAAACACTCATATTATTGTAGTTGAAATGCTAGGCTTGTACTGATTTTATTCAGATTCTTCTAAGGATCCATTGCGTTTATATTCTGTGTATTTTCAAGACCTGAAGAGTTACACACACACACACACGCGCGTGCGCACACACACACACACACACACACACACACACACACATACACCACAGACACAAATACCGTTTGTTCTATATTATTAATTACACATCTCTCAACTAAACCAAGTACCAAAATTAATAGTGGGAAAAATTCTTTACTTGACAGAGATGTTGGCTTTATTCTATTTTTTTGTTACTTAATAATAAATACATTACTGTATAGTAGATTGAATTAAGTACTATAAACAGTGATGATTTGAAATATACTAACCTCATTTCCCATTTCTTTCATTCCTTTTCCCTTGCTTTGCCTCTTTTGCTCTCTGTCTCTCTTGCCCTCGGCCCATCTGCAGAGACATTCAGCCTTTCTCTCCTGCTGGTGTTTGAGCATATTCCCTTGCAAGCTACATTCTGCCTGGAAAACTAGACTGGTTTTCTTTCTTTCTTTTTTTCTTTCTTTCTTTCTTTCTTTCTGCAAACATCCCCCAATCCCTCCCCTTCCCTTCTTTATGGGTGTTCCCTCCCATCCTCCCCCATTGCTGCCTCCCCCAACAATCTAGTTCACTGGGGTTCAGTCTTAGCAGGACCCAGGGCTTCCCCTTCCACTGGTGCTCTTACTAGGATATTCATTGCTACCTATGAGGTCAGAGTCCAGGGTCAGTCCATGTATAGTCTTTTTGGGTAGTGGCTTAGTCCCTGGAAGCTCTGGTTGCATGGCATTGTTGTTCATAAGGGGTCTTGAGCCCCTTCAAGCTCTTCCAGTTCTTTCTCTGATTCCTTCAACGGGGGTCCTATTCTCAGTTCAGTGGTTTGCTGCTGGCATTCGCCCCTGTATTTGCTGTATTCTGGCTGTGTCTCTCAGGAGAGATCTACATCCGGCTCCTGTCTGCCTGCACTTCTTTGCTTCATCCATCTTGTCTGATTGGGTGGCTGTATATGTATGGGCCACATGTTTGGCAGGCTCTGAATGGGTGTTCCTTCTGTGTCTGTTTTAATCTTTGCCTCTCTATTCCCTCAAAAGGGTATTCTTGTTCCCCTTTTAAAGAAGGAGTGAAGCATTCACATTTTGATCATCTGTCTTGAGTTTCATGTGTTCTATGTACCTAGGGTAATTCAAGCACTTGGGCTAATAGCCACTTATCAATGAGTGCATACCATGTGTGTTTTTCTTGGACTGGTTTTCTTTTTCTGTGAGAATGTAAAGTTTAAGCTGCCTTTTGGTGACATTATAATTATCTTAGTACAGGTCTATAGCCCATGCCCATAGTATGCAGGAATCACAACTGAATTAGAAATTTGAGTTCCTTCCATGTTGAATGCCTATCATTTTCCCACCCCCAAGCACTGAGCTACATCTCCAGGCCTGTTTTGGTTTCAGCAGCCTTTGAACTTGAAATGTGTCTGACCCTGCCTCCAGACAGCTTGGGTTCTAAGCCTCTACATCCAGGTGGTTGTATGTAAAGACAGTTGACTTTTTTTTTTTCATTTCTATGAAACTCTCTATCGGGTAGTCATAAATTTTAAATATTTCTTGTATTGAATTGTCAATGAAGTGAAAGTTTTGCAGGAAATCTTAAAGCAGTCTTTCGTTTTGAAAAGCAATCCATTCTGTCTTCTATATTCATTCTCCCAGTGATGTAAATGGCTTTATACCGTTCTTTTGAATTTCAGGTCACGTCGTTGAAAACTCCATACTGTGTCACTGAAATGCTATTTGGAATTGTTCCAGTATTGATTACTTTAGCCTTTCCTTTTGTTTTTCTTTTCCTGTACTGAAAGCTTTTGACAAAACCCTCCTTAGAAAGATTACGAAC
The DNA here is from genome assembly GCF_011064425.1 of Rattus rattus. Classification (NCBI taxonomy): domain Eukaryota; kingdom Metazoa; phylum Chordata; class Mammalia; order Rodentia; family Muridae; genus Rattus; species Rattus rattus. The sequence continues at coordinate 72,872,107 of NC_046156.1, read as the reverse complement.
TTTGGGTGTCACCTTAGTTCAAGTCCTAAATGCAAGTGGAGACTTGTCCAATCATTCACAAAACTGGCTGCTGGCTCCATTCACATTTTTAAAGAGTGTGACAGCTTTCCGGCGTCTCCCAATCTTTATTAGCTCCCTTTCTACTCATTTAAAAAAAAAAGAAGAAGAACTGGGTTCTCACTGATTTATGTTTGGTTGTTGTTGTTTACTTTTACTTTTATAACCTAGGTTAGTCTGATCTCTTATGAATAAGGACAGATATGTGTTTTCATATGTCTTTCTCATTGACACTTTAAAAAGGCTGATGTTAACTTTCTTTGAAACTTGAGCTGTCAAAATCTTGCATTGGTGAATAATCAAATGCTGTGCTAAGCTTTCTCTTTTGGCCTATTACCCAGTTTCATCAGTGATATTATCTTGATAATGTATTACAGTTCCACAACCTGAATAGAGGCTGTCACAGTCAACGGAAGGTTCTCTTTACTACAGAGTTCCTCCTGTGGCCCTTTCCAGACACACGGGTGCTTGTCCTGCCTCACTCTACATTACCTTTCTCAGTCACTAGCATGAAACCTACCTATAAGAAATTACAATATAAAAATCCCGGGATTGGTTATTATTCCCATCCTGCACTAGTTCCTCATGGGTAGGATACATTCTTGCAGGTATTTATAGTATGTTCTCCTTTTCATGTGACTAATATTCTATATGAGTATCCCACAGCATGCTTATCCAATCTCCCAACATTAGCTCCTTTTCAGCCTTTGATCCTGATGAATCATTAAAGAAATTCAGATGCAGGTATCTGCATGGGGATGAATTTTCATTTTGGGAGATAAAATCTCAGAGGCCTTTTTGCTGGGAAATCTATCAGAAACATGTTTAATTTACTTTCGATAAACTGCCAAACTCTGAGTAGCTGTTTCCTTTAACCTAGGCATCACTGCCTCCTGCCCCTAGACAGTATTTGATATGGTCCTTGTTTTCCATTTGATCCATTCTGATAGATGCATGCTGTTATTTCCTTGTTTCTATCAGTGTTTCTCTGAAGACCACTGTAAGTCCCTTCCCGTGTTATGCCCTTTATTGGTCGCATGTGTCCGTCCTCCTCATTGTTATGCCTCCTCACCCATTTCGAACATCATCTACCTTTCAGCTCTTGAGTCTTCAGAGCATTCAATACCGTAGTACATATTGGTTCTTTGTCAAATATATGACTTGCCAATATACCCTCTCTCCTTATAGCTTTTGCTCATTTTAAAATACTTTTGAAGTTTATTCTTATTTATTATATGTTGTGTGTTTGCATAAGTATATGTTGCCTGTATACATAGGCCAGAAAAAGGAAACAGATCGCCAGGAGCTGGATTTCGCAGACAGTTTTAAGCCACTTGACATGGCTGTTGGGAAGCGAAGCAGGATCCTCTGGAAGAACAGCAAATACTCCTAAACCCTAGGCCATTTCCTCAGCCTTCTTCATGCTTTTTAAAGAGAAGGTATTTTTTTAATTTTGATAATTTGCTTATTTTTGTGTGCAATCTACTAACTTCTCAATCACAAAAATCATCTCCTTTTTAATAATTCTAACATTTCACATTTTACACTTAGTTTCCTGCCCACAATGTACTTAATGTTAATTGATCTTGGACGTACTTTTCCTCTGTAGTGTGACAGGGGACCTTAGGATGAACTGTGGAATAAAAGTAAGGACAAAAAATGCTGCAGCCACAGTAACAAGCAAGCTGCAAGAAAGCCAGGAGGATGAGCGCTCCCTGCTGCGTGATGGAGCTCAGCCAAGGCTCTCAGCCCTGTGTTAGACAACAATTAAATGGATACCTGCAGAAACCTGAGAGCACCAAGCATCATTCTTCCTAGGAGTCATCTCATAAGATTTATTTGAGAAATGTTCATTCAACAAGGTTATCCACCGTGGCAGCTTTCTATTCAGCAACCATGATAGCAGCCAGAGCATTTATTGTATTGGTTTGGGTTAGAATATTGTTTTGTTTTGAAAATGGGCAGACTTGGATTTTTGGTCATAGACAAGAGAAAATGGATTTCATCAAAATCTCATGACATATTGGAATCAAGTAACTCAGAACTATCTTAACTGTGCTCTTACCTTTGAAAACACTGTGTTTTTTCATTCTTCTTTATCCAGTGAGGAAAACAACTCTTTAAGAACCTGTGGGCCAGTTTCGTGAACTATATATTCCTAACTGTGTAGCCTCTGGGGTTTCACTTCACTGAAACACTATAAACTCCCCAGAAGCATGGCCTGGCATGTTCATGTGTGTCTTTAATCCTAGCATGTGGAAGCAGAAGGAAGATGGATCACTGTGAATCCAAGCTTTAAAGCCAGCATGATCTGAATTTTGAGTTTCAGAAGAGCCAGGGTTTGTCGTTAAAAGCTGGGCAGAATGGGTCTCCAGAAGCACAAATGAAGGCAAAACTTGTAGTCTGACATTATCCAAACTGCTCAATCTGTTGACTTGAAGATTCCAATAATTTTACCCATAATTTATTGCTTAATTTTGAAACATAAACAAAATCGAATTAAAGTTGTTGAGGATATTTTCAAACTGTTAATATATTATACTTGGTTCAGTTTTGTTTTCTACCATATTTAAATATGAAAATAAGTCAAGCCTCACTGAAATGAAAGAACTGTGGTAGGATTTGTTCTAATGAGAGGTAGGGAGTATTTTTTTTTATTTCAATTTGAAATCTAATATTTGGAGGCACATTTCCACAACCTTTATTTATTATTTAACAATAAAATTGTTATTTAGTCCCCAATTAAAACTTTGTTGTTCTTAGAGACAAGGTGCTGTTTTGCAACCTAAGGACATCTCCCTGGCTATCCTCCTGCTTCCCTGCCCCCAGTTCCCAGGATTGCAGCTATATGCTAAAGTATTGGGTGAAGTTTAATTTCTAAGACATCAGACTTTTGAAAGATAATAGATAAAAATAAAACAAGAGTGGGTCAGTAAGATGACTCGATTGGTAAAGGTGTCTGCTGCAAATCCTGATGATGTGAGTTTGATCCCCAGGACCCACATGGTGGAAGAAGAGAACTGCCTCCCATAAATTGTCCTCTGACTTACACAAACTGGTGTATGTATATATTTATACACAGCATGTAAAGATATGAATAAATAATAAACTAAATTAAAACAATAGCAACAACAATGAAAAATTGTTGTAATTGCAAAACATGGGGGGAGTGGGGGGAAGAGAATAACTAGTTCTAGTTTGAGGCCAGCCTGGGCTACAGAATGAGACCCCATTGTAAAAATAAAGCAACGATTAGAAAAACAAGGGCCAAGGGTGTGCCTCAGGGGCAGAGCAATTGCCCAACATGCCAGAGCTTCCTAGTCTCAACCGCTCAATGTGGCAGAAGGGATCATTGGAACTAAAAAGAAAATAGTTAAATTTTGGAAAGTACAAAAAAAGAGTGAAGGAGGAGGAATGGAGCTAGGAGGAGAGATGGGGGGAAAATCATTTGGTAGAACATCAGAAGAGCATCCTTTCAGTGGGAAGAAGACAACCAGAAGACACCCAGTGTTGTGGGTGGGAATTTCAACACGTATTAATAAGTTTTGCAAGATCTAAATTTGATTAATAACCCATGATTGGTATATGAGGATGTAACTAGAACTGAGAAATAGCAGCCAGTAAACAAATACCTAGAAACATAAGTAGACATCAAGTAGACACAACTTACAGTCAGTCATCAGTCACAGGAACAGAGTTCACACGTGGAAATTGTTAAACTGGCAAATCCTTTTTTTTTTCCACCCATGAAGACCCAGTTTCTGAGAATGCCTGAAGCTCTCCCATCAGACAAACTGCTACAGTCCTTAGGTAATCCTGAGGACAAAATCAACTATGATGTTTGCATTACACTAAGAGTAAATAGACAGTGAGAACCACGGTGATGAAGCTGAAGGAAAGGACACAACTCAAATGTGTTTGTGTCTTCCATGCATTTCTCCCTGTGTGACGTTCATGTCACATTGTATCCATTGCATCCATGAGCTTCTAGAAGCCTATAGTAGCAATGCTGTACCTCTATGGAAATGAGAATAGAGTACTAAACATGGGAAATAGCACTCTGAACTTGAAGGACTTTACCCACAAAAGAAAATATTCTGTGATCCAGCGACAATGCAGCTGCATATGGAGTAAATTCATCTCTAATGAGGGTTGCCTCAGTCTTATAGCAGAAGTGTAAAGTTCCACAAGGAAGAGAAGGGGGCAGAGAAAGTTAGACTTCACGTGATCCAAGACAAGGATATGGGTATGTCAGTAATGGCTAAAATACAGGCTGCAGGCATCTAGCTCTCTCCTTAATGCCATTGGAATAAATATGGGTGAGTGTTGGACTAGGAATTAAGTTATGACAAAGAAGCCTGTTAACTGGTGCAGGAGTTAAGGCTTTCCATGAGATGGTAGACTGTATAAGTAGAACAAAACTGTTTTATTGTGGAAGAACAAGTTTTTCTTTTAATTTGTACTTTGTCTTACTGTCATAAATATGCCCATTTCAGAGACTGGGTCCTGATAGCATTTAACAGTCAGAACAGTAAGAGCGAGAGAATGATGGGAGGTATGTTAGCAGCCTCTTGCTTTAACTGCTGTTAACTCTAGCTGTGGCTTTCAGGGCACACTTATTGTTATTTTACGGCATTCCCAGTATGCATGTAATGGTGGGGAAACAATGCCAACAAGGTGAGAAAAGATCTCAAGATGCTGGTGGGATACAGGGTTGGGTACAGTGATGCTGCTGCTGCTGCCCTTCCCACCTGAGCTTTCCTTTTCTCTCTGCTAATTCACCAACCTGTCCGTGTTGCTTCTACATCAAAGAGGAGCATGAAGAAGCGAGAATGTCCAACCTCATCTGAAGAAAAAAAATCATCAATGGAAATAGAAATGGACATAAGATTTGAAACAAAGATATTGTAACTATTCTCCATCTGCACTAGAAGGTACAGAAAAGAGTAAAGAGAAGAAATCCTTAAGACAGACAAAATTCACCTTTGAAAATGAAATCTACAAGGTCCAAGATGAAGATTTCCTGGACGAAATGAAATCTTGTGAGACAATTACGCAAAGAAGACTGAGCAAACAATACCATGGTGAAGAGGAAGATCTGAAGGTAACTGGGAAACTCAATGAAATATACATGAAACTGAATTCATGAATGAAAATGGGGCAAAAAATACGCTTATTTCAATTGGTATGTGATTATTTTTTATATTTGATGAAAACTCAAACTGACAGTTTCCAAAATTCAAGCAACTCAATCACGAAATTCACAGACTGCTGTCCTGAAGATATCCTAGCGATAAGAACAAGGGCATTTAAAGCAGTTGGTGCAAACAACCCACTTAAGGAAAGACAAGGGAAGCAGATTCCTTATGAGGAACAGTACTAGACAAACAGTTCAGACAGTTTGACCAAAGAATATAGCCCTTTAAAAGCAAGGTGACAGAAAGTATTCTACAATTCTAAAATGAGCTTATTCATTACCAGAAGACCTTGACTCCCAGAAATGAAGAGAGAGGTGCTAAAGGCGATGTCAAATGAAAACCCACATCCATCTACAAAGGCACAAAAGGCCCAGAAGCCATAAATTAGCCATAAATGAGAGTAAACACAAAGACATTTTCTTGTATAGCCATTTTTAAATGGATTTGCCTAAGTCAAAAGCACCAACAGCAATGACAATATCTGTAACATTTGAAGAACAAATATGTATTTGTATATATTTATATGTTTTGATATATAACTATCATATATAATTTTGTCCTATATAAATTTTATAATTCATGATAAATAACCAAAGATAGCTTCCCCATGTATTTGTGTATATTTATATGTTTTGATATATAACTATCATATACTTATATATAATTTTGTCCTATATAAATTTTATAATTCATGTAAATAACCAAAGATAGCTTCCCCTATTTACCCTCATCATCTCCTTGTAACATACATACACGTACGCACACATGTATTAGATATGCACATTTTTACATTTCAGTTAGTTTGCCCCAGTTATCTGTATTTCCTTATTGAGAATTTATCATTCCCAGCTGACTTTCAGAAAAAGCACATTTCTATTATGTTGTTGGAATTGTCCCATTTTAAGTCTAATGGCAGTTCAGGACTCTACAATGCGCCATCGGGAAGATCCTGTAAACACCTTATCTTGATGTTACAGGAGCCACCTAAAGCTCTTATTGTGACATCGAAGTGGTATCCTCCTCATACCCTTCAGGAAAAATAGCTGAGTTAAATCTAATAAACATTTGGACAGCATTTCTCTGTACTTTAAACTGAGCCACAGGTTTCATGCCAAGGAATGTGACAAAATGTACTGTGGAGTATGTAGTTTTTTTCCTTCAGAACTAATAGAGTCATATTCTCCACATGTTGACCAGTTGTGGCCTTATATGATAAGCTCCATATACTACAAAGAGAACGTTTTGGTGAACATTGAGACCTGCAATCATCTGTAGGTGTAAGAATAACTATTTAGACAGCAAGTAGATATTATTATCTCAACTTGGAAGAATGCAGCAGTGTGTTCTTTCTAGGGTCTATGACCTCTCTAAAGTTGTGTTCTCAGCTTGTTTAAAGTAACACACATGAATTCAGTGCAGCCTGTTGATATCTAATCAGACCCTATTGGTTATCCCTCAAGCTAGTAGTACCACTCTTATTGCATCATGGGTAACTCTAAAGACATGTAACAGGGTAATTTAAGAGAGTGGCTGGTGGGATAGCTCTTTGAGTTATAAGCTGAAGAATGAAACAGCCTTAATGACAGATACAAGCTTGAAAGGACATTTAAAAAGAGGCTGATTTTTTTCCATGTGGAGAGGTTTAATGAGAGAATAAAAGTAGAAGAGGAGAGGAAAGGCTGGCCATGAGCATGTGGAGGGAAAGGGGAGGGGAATAGGGAGAGAAGGGACAGGGAAGAGGGCAAGACACAGAGGAGCAGAGAAGAGCAAAGGGCAAGAGAAATAAAAGGGCTGATTTCTAATAGATGCATTAGATGGGCAAACCTTGACTACTTCAAGGAAAAGTAGAAAGGAGCCAGGGTGACATGTCAGACTGAAGGATTTGTAGCATGAGATCAGTACACAGGAGAGGCAAAGATATGGAGTCTATAGGGCAAGTGAGAAAAGCTGCACTTATTCTGAACACGATGCAAATTTTCTTGGGTGTTTAAGCATGGAAAATATGTTTTGTCTGAGTTTTAAGAGATCTACCTAATCACTTTTGTATACACACACACACACACACACACACAGAGAGAGAGAGAGAGAGAGAGAGAGAGAGAGAGAGAGAGAGAGAGAGAGACTGTACTGTCTTAAATGAGAAGTCAGGAAGCACAGTGGCTACTTGGTCTGATCAGTTTTTCATAGAGCTAATCATCTGTGGACTAAAGTGGCACATGGGGACAGTTAGCTGGCATTTCGAATGTTTTGAAAGAAGGTTCTGATGTGCTCTGTAAATCCAAATTTCACTTGAGGATCTCAGCTTGAGGAGACACACAGCGAATAACCAACTTGTGTAAATTTAAAAGCTGATCTCTAGGTCCGCCATCTGAACTCCTTGTTGCTGTTGTGTACTGCAGCATCTCTCAGCTTATCGTCATCACTCCGTTACTTGACTGAGGAATTATTTCCTAGGACAGGACTCTGAGTCCTTGCAGTGTTCTGAAAGTGGAATGAGACATTCTGATTTTGAGTTGGACCTGTTTTTCTTTTTGAGTAGTAGGTACGCTTTTGAGAGGAGTTCTATGTTTTTAAACAAGAATCAAAAGGAATCGATTTCTCTTTTCATTTCTGAAGCTTTTAAAGTGACTAAAATCATATTTGATTTCTGTCATGAAATGGATGCTTAGTTAATTACTGCTTTACTTTGGGGCTTCATCTGCTTCAAGTCATTTGCCCCAAGCAGTAACAGGAAAAACCACAAGTTGAAGATATAGGCAGTGGATATCTTACTCTCTTAATGGGTGCCAATGCCCTGTCCGTAAAGACTGACCTCCAGCCAACTCTTTTTTTTGTCCCTCCATCCTAAGACACAAGGAGAAGGGGAAAAGCAGCATGGTGTGGTTTGGAAACAACTCAAAGGAGCAAATGACACTTGCAAAAGCCTGAAGGGTTGGGCAAGTAGCATCTGATTAAATTCTTTGGTAAAGATAAAAATGAGTAACTTGTAAAGCAATCAGTTCAGATATAAATGAACAAACCACATTTTCTGCCTGATGTGTTCTTGCCTCCCGCATTTCCAGATTGCCCTGTAGCTGCCTCTTGTAAGACAGACTGTTCCTTAGACACCAAGCACTCTGAAGACCACAATGAAATAGAAACCACTTTCTCCTAACTTAACTAAGATATGCACTAATGCAAAGTGACTTAGCCTGTAAGTTGCTTCCTAAGATGTGCTGCAGGAGAGATTTTTTTTGCCATGAATAAATTCCTGTGTGGTTGACAGCATGTGAGATGCTCTCAATAGGACTTTAGAGGGATCTTCCAGCAGCAAATGGTGCACCTTCATCACATCTATGCACTTAAGGAAAGCAGTAAAGTGTTCTTGCAATGGGAGGCTTTCTTTTTGCAAAGCATTACATAGAGAAATCAGCCAGCAGTGAAACAAGTACATAACTAGAATATCCAAATCATCATTTGTTGAAAGAACTAAATCTAGAATAGAAGGAATATAAAGCTATCAAGATATGACAATTAACCCTGTAGACATGGTTTATGAAAAGTCCCATGTAGAGAAATGTTCTTGATAAAATCTTAAATTTAGATATTTCTGCCTTCATGCTTCATGATCATGAAGATATAGCTACCTAGTTTGATCTCTTTTCTTTTTTTTTTTTTTCTTTTTTTCGGAGCTGGGAACCGAACCCAGGGCCTTGCGCTCACTAGGAAAGCGCTCTACCGCTGAGCTAAATCCCCAACCCTGATCTCTTTTCATAGACTGAATAATATATATATATATATATATATATATATATATATATATATATATCATGCAACTTGTGCAGTGCTAAGAAATGGGTGCTGTAATTATTGCCAATTTTCCTGTTGCTCAGATGCATCAAGCTCTTTCTGACACAAAATGGATTGCTAGTTGAAGATGGGTTACTAAGTCAACTGCTCAGCTGTATAATAAGGTGTCTTCTTCACAATTTTCTATTCTTTGCTTGTTTAACTTCCTTCTTTCTGCCTTCATGTTTATCTCTCTCTCTCCTCTCTCTCTCTCTCTCTCTCCCCTCTCTCTCTCTCTCACACCCTCTCTTTTGCATTTTAAGGGCTGATCTTGCACTGTACTACTGAGCCCCATCTCCACTCCCCTTGCTTTTTAGTTTTGATTTTAAAGTGGGGTCTCAATACATTGACATGCTAGCCTTCAACTGACCCAGAGGCCAGGCTAACTAGAATTTTGCAAGCAGCTGCAACTACAGGCCTGTGCGACCCTCCTGATTAAACTTTCTGTACTTCACCCCCTCTTTACAATGGAATTTCCATGAACACTCAGCTCACCTGTTTTTAGAGTGACATGATTTTATTTTCATTGATTATTATTTTTATGGTAGTTTGGAAAAGAATGTAGGCCTTTGGATTGTAGGTCATCCTGTGCAGGAACATTAGAAATGAGGCTATAATGCAGCCTAAGGCTTAGGAATATGTGCTGCTGGGGAAGGGGGAGTAATTCTATTTTAGGGCCTCTCAAATTTATATATGTGTTTATATATGTATTCACACGCGTGCACGCACACACACACACACACACACACACACACACACACACACACACTCACTCACTCCCTGCATTGTTCCTTTAGTATCAGGCTTTTCTTGGGTATTCACAGAATAGAAGGATGGTATTCAATTGTGTTAGTTTTACATTTTACTTTGATCAACATCACAGGAGCTGTTAACTTGCTTTGGTTTTCGAGTGACCCAGGCCAGCTTATCTAGTTTATCCTTCGTGACATTTGACAGAGGAGCTCCATCAGCCCCATCTTCTCTGAAACTTCTTTTTCAGAAACATCTTCTCTGAAGTTTCTATTTTCTTGACTGATGCCTCCTTGTTCTCATCTGAGAACATTAGTGTAAGAGCATCTGCACTTGACCACCCAGGCTATATTTAATCAGGTCCCATGGTTTTAAGGGCAATCTTTTTGATAAGAACACTGAACTGTTCTCCTCTGAATAAGTGAATCCAAAGGCTACTTGAATTCCAGATACACATGTCAGTTCCTGTGACCCAAACACAGGCATCGTTCTTCTACCTCTTCACCATAAAGCAGAAGAACCGCACAACCAAGCACCATAGAGCTCCCTATATCTTGGTTCTTTCCCACTTTCAGGAATGCTGTTCCCTATTGGTTTGCATTTCCAAGTCATCCATCTTGAAGATGTTTCTCATAGTCACACCTCTCTGGGTCTTTAGCTCACATTGATTCTGTATTAGGAGTTTAACCAGATTTTCTGCCTGCACTGAAAACCAATCTCTTGCAATCATCACCAGCACAAATGTCACCAAATTCAAGGATCATGGCAAAGCCATCTTTCCACGTTAAAATTGTAGACTTATACAATCTGCTTTAGTTAGTGGGGAATAAAAACTTATCAAGAAAAAGTACTTTTCAAGGTATTGGCATGTAGCACTCAGTGATGACCCTTGCCGTTGAACCACAGTTAATCTCATTATTCACAGTCAATCTCCTTCTTTGATTGTAAATTATCCACTGATATCTAATCCAATGTCCTTAACCTGCTACCGAACTTTAAAATATTGAAAGAATCAATGTTCCTAAATGACTTCATTTCTTTCCCTACCTAGTTCTTTTTCTTTCTGCCTCTCTTTGTCCTTTTCTCTCTTCCTGTCTCGGATTCTTCTTCTCCATTTCTTCTGTCTTTACATTTTTAATTTTGTGACAGCATTTCACAATTTTACACAAGCTGACTATCGAGTTCTTAGCTCAAGTTACCCTCTGACCTCTGCTTTCTACAGTCATAAGTCACCAGGGATAACTTCTCAATTCTATTTCTAACTATCTTCAAGACCTAATTCTTTCAAGTCACTTGCCTTCCTGGATTATTCTATTTAAAACAGTTGCTAGAGTTCTCACTCAGGTATTTTAGGGGTGACACATGTTCTCTGATGCCATGTGAGTAAAGATATCCCCACTTCTCATTAGCATGTTGTGTCACTTACTTTACCTTCCTAGGCATCACGGCAGCACATACCAGGGTGTGTTCATTTCTCTGTTTATTGCCATTTAACTTAAATGGGTTAAATCTATGAAAATAAATAATGATCTTATTATGACTTATTTGTAACGTCTCTTAAATAAAGAACAAAGTAAATAAATATCTGGCAAAAGTATGGAAACACTTTTCTATATATCTTTCCCTATATCTTTCCCTATATATATCTTTTTCCCGTATATTTCCCAAATAATCCATTTGATTATTTTAATTGCCTTGACAAATAATGTAGAAAGGCAATGTGACTGGCATTTTATTAGTGAATACATGAATATAACAGGTTCAGAAAGCAGATACTGTTATCGCTGGGACACAAAAATCAGGGAAAGCCTGATGCTGAGCAAAATTCTTATCAAGAAAAAAGTGTTAAGTTAGCAAAATATCTAAATCACTATTTTTATTTCTTGATATCTGTTTCTGAAAATATTTTGTTTATTTTATTGAATGAATACAGATTCCCACTGCAAACATGGATAATTAATTTTATCCATAAATGGATAGATAGATAAATCGTGCCATCCATCACTTGACTGCTAAAATTCAATTTTATTGTTAGAGGGCAGTTAATTTATATTTGAGTAGTTACTAAAATGATATATTACTTTGACCAAATATGTGAGATACTTATTGACTTTTTAACATGGGTTGTTTTGCTTTGATCTGCCTTTCTAATGACAAAATCTACAAATATTTGTCAGAGCTGAGTAAATGAGCATCAGTGCAGGATTTAGGGGAAAGCTTAGGAAATAGAGTTCAGAACATGAGGATGCCAAAGCCATCCTAACAAAGTTCCTGTCTCCTAGGATACATTGTATTCAAACTTTTCTTTGATATAATTATATGCAAAAATAGCAGAAATGATCATTATTCAACATAACTTGATTGCGATACTTTTCAGCCCCAAATGAAGGCAAAGACCAGATGTGGTGTCACACATCTGTAATCATTTGCACATTCAAGGCCCTAAAGCAGGAAGATGATTGTGAGATAGAGGCCAGCCTGAGATATATACTGATTCTTCAGTTTTAAGGACGCCTTGGCAACATATGTATGCCGTTTCAGAAGTGTGATAGGAAGTGTCCATCCCTAAACAGAGCTGCAGACAACCATTGGCTTCTGGGAGAAGGAGAATTTGCCTTTTGCAAAGATGGGCTCCCTTATTCTTTGTCTAAGGCAAAGTGTTCAGCCTTGAAACCATATACACACAAAGAAAAAAAATAAATTCAATAGCAATGCCATGGTGGCACATGCCTATAATTCCCGCACTCAGGAAGCAGAGGCAGGCAGATTTCTGTGAGTTCGAGGCCACCCAGGGATAGAGAGTGAGGTCCAGGAAAGCAAAAACTACACAAAGAAACTTAGTATTGAATGTATAGATGGATAGATAGATAGATAGATAGATAGATAGATAGATAGATAGATAGATGGATGGATGGATGGATGGATGGATGGATGGATGGATGGATAGATAGATGGAATGAACATTTCAAAAGATTGGACTAAATAGGTTCTATTTATATATTTTGTGTATCCATATCCATATAAACATGTGTGTGTGTGTGTGTGTGTGTGCAAAACAAATATAATCAAAGGGAATTGTTATAAACTTGAGATTGAGGATGCAATGGGAGGGCACAGTAGTTGGAGGAGCTGGAGAGAAGAAATGGAGTTCAGAAGTGACATAGTTCTATTTCAATTAGCAACATTAAAAAATAAAAGTAAGAAAAAGGGGAGAAGTCGAAGAGCTACTTCTGATTCCTTATGACTTTCCCCTGATTCCAATCTGGTTCTCAGTCATCTGACTCCACAGAATGTGCTTGCTGTAAAGGAGTCAATGATTTATACCACTGTTCAAGCAAGAAATGAGGTGACAAGAACCTAACTCCTGGGAACTACCCAAAAGAAACACTTAAGTGTATAAAAAGACTACAGAGTAGAGAGACTGAACTCAAGCAACTGCAGGAAGAAAGAGACTGCTTTAGCCTGTCTCCTTGGTGTCTCCATGTTCCTCAGGTTAATCCCTTAGTGTTATCTTCCAACACCTAACCTCTCCTTTCTGTATTTTCAGCTTATGCCGACCGAGTCTTGGCTTCAGACACCATCTAGTCCAAGGTTTCTGTCTGTGCCTGTGGCATCTTTTTCTTTTCTAAGGTAACGTCTGCAAAATTTCTTTTACAGACAATTCTGGAAGCTCAAAATTGTGAGGACTGTATGGTTTTCTCAAGTCATATCACAAAGCATGCATATGTATTAGAGTACTTAATTCATACTTCTCTAATAATTAGCAAATAGGTTGAGCTTAAATCTCACAAATACCATGTTTAAAAAACCCTAGAATGGAATTGAGATGCATGTAAGAGGCAAATAAAAGCAATTTGTAGAAGATCTTGGACACCTTCGCCCTTTTGTGCCATGTTGATAAAATATAAGAAGGACAGATCCATGTACTGAGGTATAGCAGAATAACACTTATTCAATGTACACACAGTCAGTAGAATGTGATTAAATAAACACAGAAAAAGTAATCATGAGCCTTTTGGGATTCCAACAACAGACAGTGTACATGTGATTCTTAGCACAGACAGCAGTAACAAATATTAAAATAAAACTAATTGTAATTTAAGGAATACAAAATTAAGGGTTACTCAGGAATATTAATGAATGTTCAAAATACCTAATCTGATGATACATGATCATCAATATGAATGGCAAATTGAGGGGTGGACTTTCCAAATTTCCCGCACTTACCATAAGGATGAAATTCATTTATGTTTTTCATCATGTGAGAACATTACCTTTTCCACAGCAACCCAGGGCCCAGATGTGACCAAAGGAAACTTGTCTGAGAAAGAAAAGTTTAAGCAGGAGACACCAGGAACTCAGCAATGAGGGTTATCACATCGAAGTGTTTGTGATGGAACTGCAGTGTTGGCTAATTGTAGGATCTAGCTTTGCCTCGTTTCACAGGATGATATATTGATTACACCAATCTCATCAATTCTATGTTTAAAATAATGCTGTGTATAAAGTAATGACTGGTACCCTACAAAGTTAATGGTTTATAACCAGCATTATTTGGAAGTGGGGTAGTTTCTCACTATATTGGGTGATTTGCCTATCTCAAGTCTCTCTCAAGTGTCAAGAAGTATTAAAAATACTTAGTAATATCAATACCAATGGATGGATGATTGAATGTATTGGTTTGGACCTCAGAGCTAATCAGATGTGTTTGAAAAATTGGATATCATGATGATCATTTAAGTGTAGGGAACAATGTAATTTTTTTAAATGACAGGAAGTAATTCAACACAGTTGATTGAGATATGTAGGGAAAATCAATGGGAGATATCTATAACCTTATTAAAAATAGAATTTACTCAGTGAAGCCACCTGTGTAGAAATTAAAATAATCCCAGCACTGTTTGTGAAGTCATTTAAAATGTTGTTAAATGATAAATTTTCATAGGATGAAAGTTATCGCTATCATATCAGACAAGATTTGAAAACAGCACCACATTAAAAAAAATAGTTTCTGTGAGAAAGGAATGACACCTTTTGGACTTGACAGGATTTCCTTTGATGTTCTATACTGGCTCCAGAGTTAATGTAGAAACTGATGTTTAGCCCAATTCACTCTTTGTAGGTGGCATGGTAGCATACTTGTCCAGAAACCCATCCTCACATAAATGAGTTCATCATTTCAGCCACATACACTATTGTGGCATAGATTTGCATGTAAATATGCCTGTCTTTTCATTACACATTCAGGGATGCCAAAGTGCTTGGTAGAAATCTATGCCCTGAGTGCCAGTCCTGAAATTAGATGGATTCGTGTCTTTTGCCTTTTAGAATACTTTTGCTGTGCATGAACAATGTTTTCTCAAGGGAGGTTCTCAGCTGCCATTGTGTTGAGCTACAAAGACTCATGCTACCTCTTCCAAATTATTTAACCTTCTTGTGACTTGGACTCATTTGTATACTGAGAATGAATGATAACAATAATATAGACTTTATAAATGTGGCACAGAATTTGTGATTCTTAACTGTAAACTGTTCTATTTAATTTTAAAAAATGGTTTAAGAATGCAAAAATGAACAAGACAAATTTATTCCCTATCTTGTGATTCTTAGATTGATATAAGAAAAATTATACTTCAGTAAACCACTAGATTATAACAACAACATACTAAACAGATTGCCACTGAAGTTCAATACTTGAACAATGCTGGTTATACAAAATCATTTTTGCTTGGAGTCTAGTAGGTTGGGAGGATAATTTGCTCAAACTATCTAATAGGGTATGCGTGGGAAATATTCTTGTACACAATTATAATGAGGAAGGTGGGGGTAAACAGACCAAACTGTGTCATGTTGATGTAACAAAAGAATATTTAATAATGTTATTTAATAACAATTAATAAACTTTATTAATATTAATAGCAAAGGAAAGATGTATGAATGGAATATTTGACTAGAAAGCTAAGAGTAGGAAAAGTAAGAAAAGATTGTGTGTTTCCAACCTAAAATGGGAACTTTTACACTTATGGCTTCTTGTCTTCCTATTATATGGGGAAAGGTGTATAGCCATCAAAATACATACTAATGTAAGAAAAAATGTTATCTAAAGTAAGGTCATCACTCTAATGTACTTTTCCTTTGCTTGGCAGTTGACTTATTAATACACTGTTTATATACAACTTCAAGCTACAAACCTATGTGTTACTATTGTGTGTCCTAACAAAATAAAACTAGTATCTTATAAATGTCAATAATAAAATATTAACATGTATATCTTGCATTATATAGTTTCATGTGACTTAAATCATGTTTATATTTTTACATAAATAATTTTCAGATTTTTAAAAAGCAAGTGAATTGCAACTCCTTCGTGCACTGATAAACCAACTAAAAATAATTTTTATCCACCCTTTAAGCAAAGATGGGCATGGGTGTTTCTACATGTATTAAATGATTGAGTTTCATCTTACATTCTTACATATTTAATAACATAAATATAAGTGTTATTATGTTTTTATTTCACTCATATATATATATGTAATCTTTTATATACATGTGAAACCTGAAACTCTATGTTAATATTTCTCCAGTTATTTCTATGCAATATATTCTACTCAGAGTAAGAGAAGTTTCTGAGTACAAAATCAAGTTCTAAAGTGTATCTACATTCATTCACAGTAATTATTTTTACAATGCGTTGTCTGCATGGAATCTGCCTGGTAGTGTAGAATAGGCAAGTGGTATAAGAACAGAATGATTCTCTTTGGCAGGAGAAAGCGAGTAATGAGAGGGGAACAGTCTGGGGAGGTAGCCTCTTTGCTCCTTATGAGTTCTGCACTGGTGGCTTATGATTTCCCCTCTGTTCCTCAGAAAAGAGGTCTTCAATGGACTGGTTTCCTGGAATGAACAGTGATGCTTTGAACTATGCTGGTAAGGTATTATCTTTTGAAGTTTGAAACTATTATTCAGATATTGGAGTATATTTCTTTCAGATTTCCAGAAACCTGCTTCTGAAATTGAATAATTTTATTTCCCATACATTCTCATTTTGCTGATAAAGAAAATACAAAAGATGAAACAATGTAACTTTGACAATAAAGGTCTTTCAAATGCTAGAGCATTCGATACCTAATTATAAACCATGAATCATAGAAAGCTAATTTTGAGTAATCAAATATTTAAATAAATTTAAACAAGGATGGAAATACCATATTCTGGTTAGGGACTGGGTGACTTTGAATCATGTTTCCAACTCAGTGAATTTATTAAAATGGTAAGCCTCTCTAAATTGCAATCTCATGATTGTATATACTAAACCATTTAACATGTTTTGAGCTTACAAATTGAGACTGTATTTTAATAGTACTATAAATAATTATAAGAATAAATACTACAGAAGATATGGAATATTTTTAATACACACATAAACATACACACAGAGAAACACAAAAAACATTAAATTAAAATGAACAGACATGTTTATCTCCTTAACACAAATATCTAACACATTAACAATAATGCATGTAAACACACTTGACAACCTTTACAGATACAGATTGAGTATAATTGTAAGTCCAAAATTACATTTTAATTTAAAAATAGAAGTGAGACCAACACAGATAGTCTACATTCACTCCACTGAAAAACGAAGGCACAGATGTGTAAGAAGAATGTGTAGGAAACACTATGACGTAGAAATCCCAAGAAAATTGCTATATACCTCACTGCAAGCCATGATATTTAGATGACTAAAACTACAATGTCTTCACCAACCATCCAAACAAGCTTTGATGTGTAGCTGGGGCAGTGTGCAGAATGGAGGATAGAAGGCTGATGCAAAGTAAGAATAGAGAGGTGCCAGTTCTGTTGACTTCAATATGATACACAATTTTTTGAAGAAACTTGCTAACCACTCCTATGGGGCCATTTTGAAAACTTTGAATTTACACAAAAGTGTTTCAGAAGGTAGAAATCCAGTACACCCAAAGCTTAAATCATAAAACTCCTAGAATAGGAATTTTGTATCAGAAAATTATTGACCAAAAGATGCTGTGAAAAATTCTATAAATACCTGAAAACCTAAACTTCATATTATGAAAGTCAAACAAAAATAGATGTAAAAATATACATTTCTTAATTTGTAATTGAAAGTGATTCTGATGCAAATGGGTTTCTTTACCTACTATTCCTGGTGGCATAATGAATTATATTTTGATTAAAATAATTGACTTTAACATGTGCATTCTCTCTCTCTACATATATATGACTAAGAATTCCTCTAAAACATTTATCATGTGCATCAAATTATTTGCTTTGAGCTTTTGTCTGATGTAATGCAAATGAAATAAATTAAACAATAATGAGGATACTTGTTTTAACCATTTTCATTGATAAATTCCAAATTGTTCTGTAGTTGGTTGGTAAATTCCTTGTTGCTACTTAAACTTCAGTTGCAGTTTTTTTTATATTCTTACTGTCGAGATGAATTTTAGGTGCATGTAAGCTAAACTCTGTAGGAGACAGATGTTAGCATCATCAAACTATGATGATGGTTGATGAACTGAATTTGACTCTTCGAGAGTAGCAATAGAAGTCCTGATCATAGGAGAACAAGTTACGAAATGTAAGCTTTTCTGAGAGGAAATTATAAGTCCATTTTAGAGACAATTTCTGATAAAGGTCACCAAGACCTTTGTCCTGAATGAAAGTATGATGTCTTCTGCAGAAGAACAGGTAAATAAATCAATTTTAATTGTCAGAGACTAATCCTAAATCCAAATTATTTCTACGTGACTGGGAACACATCGGAGCATGATTTATAGAATCTTCTCAGAAATAGAGGCTTTGAAGTTAGCCCTTACCTCTAATAAATACTATTTAATAGGTTCAATAAGCATTTCTTAGAGCAAATGGGTAAATTAGTGAGTTACTGAACGAATGTTCACAGGTAAAGCTGACTAGCATGTTAAGATGAGGAAACCATTTAGAACCAAATAACAAAGACTCTGCACTGAGTGGCACTCCCATGCATGAACCTGTTTCTTCAAGCATCAATTTTAAAAGATACAGTCTTTCCTTTCACCATTCCGGGAAACTGTCCTAGTATCCATATACTCCAGTTGAGGAGACACACAGAGGTGAGGGAATGGGGAAGATAAAGCTAGAGTCCTGGACTTGACTCCCTCCCAAGAGTTTAATCCACTCCCCCACATTCCAATTTACAGTAAAATGAAATTGGCACATTAACCTGAAAGGAAAAAGAAAGAAAGAAAAGTGACCAAATTTATTCAGTAAATCCAGGCTATCATTAATTAAATAATTCTGAGCTTATGCATATCCAAAAGGGGTTTGGCTGTGGAAGAGCAAAATTAGGTTATCTTATACTTAGTGAGGGAAAGGGCAGAGAAATAAATTTCAAAATCCTAGGGGGTTGAATTAAAATAGAGAATAGAATATGCTCATAGTAAAGTGGCTTTCAAGGCCCTGATGGGCTAAGGTAAGACTGAGTCCTCAGTCTTCCAGCTTCTTCAGAGAACCTCCTGCCTCCTTCAGGAACTCTCCTGAATGTGGAGTCTTTAGGTAAAAGGGGGATTAACTAACCAACACTGTTGGATCAAAATACGTGTGTAATGCAGACATGGAGATTAACAGACTCCAAATTAAGTTTCTCTTTCATTTGAGATATTCTTAGACCTTCGTTATGGTCATTAAGAAGACGTTGAAAATTTCAGTCCTGCCTTTGACAAAGTGAACTGCATTGTACGTATTCTCAAAGCAAAACCTCTCATAATGCAAGTCATAGCTAGATGAACCACGTGAGGGAGGATGCAATGGAATAAGACGGATGAACTGAGAGACTGTCAGAAGTATAGTAAGTGACAAATGTCACTGGTATCTAAGACTACAAAGAGAATGTAAAATATAAAGCAAGAAGGGGATACAGACAGGACACAAAACATCAGCAAATTCTTCACGATCCACATTAGCTCTAGGCACTTCTTTAGAGCTTGTGGCAATTTTCTTAGATGTCTTGTTTACAGAGATGTATTTGAACCTCCATAGGCTTGGAGTGTCATGTTCTGTCCATGGGTTGTTCTTTCAAAACATAAAGTGTAATTATTGAGGGTCTAACAAAATGTCTTGTGTCATGGTTTTACCCAAACAATTAAAAGCTTAAAAAAAAGATTTAGTTTAATATTTCCCACACCATCTAGTGTGCCCTCAAACTTTTGTTCAGCGTCTCAGAGCAGTCTGTGCATACTTACCCATCCTTGGTGCTGGCGAGGTAAATTAAACCAGTTTTAAGTCTCAGAGCACCTTGTACATCTTTCCATAGTTAATGCATTATTTGCAACATTCAGGCACTTCCTTTAATAAGCTTCTTGTGAATCTATCCATAAAGATTTGTCAAGCTTACCTAATCAAGTATCCAAAGTTAATGCTCTACTGTTATTAATGCATATATTTCCAACTAATCTTGGTGTTATCAACACATCAAGTCATTCAATCAAACTCCTGCATGTTCCATAGAAATTAAAACTTGAAAGGTACATTTGACCTAACTGCACTGCCTTTCAGTTGACCATCCAAAAGAAATGCACAATCGACTTTGTCAGCAGAAAACAAGTTTAGATACACAGAAGTTCATTCCACATGAGAGTCATCGAATTGTTGTATTATGTAGATGAGTACCTCAGAATGCCATTAGGTAAAGCATGGAAGAAAGTGGAGAAGTTGGTATATTGTCATCTAATGTGTAACGAACCACAAAGAGGTTCTTTTTAAAAAAAACTTTTAATGATATTGTTGGTACTGGAGAATTGTTCAGTGGTTTAAGAAGGAACACTTGCAGTGGACCCAGGCTAGTTTCCCGCAAACCATATTGGGAGCTCCCAAACACCTATGAACCCCCCCCAACTCTAGCTCTGATATAATTGGCCTCACCCCTGTAATCAGCAGGCACCTGCACTCACTGGCACCTTCCCACAGCAGGCACACACATACGTACACTTAGTTTAAAAATAAAAATTAATGATATCATTAAGAAATGGTTGGTGGTAACTCTTTTTTTACCGGAATATTGCCAGTAATTCTCTTCTTTTTCTCCGAGTACTATCATGATCATCAAAATATCCATAGTACTTACAGATTAGAAATGCAAAATTACTGTATTTTAAGCAGATTCGCCTTTATATTGGCGTGTTAAATACTTGATACATTTAAATATAAAACTTTGACAAATTTATGTGAAAGTTAGGAGAACTGTCATGTTAGAATAATTTTGGAGAACATGTAAATAGGATTGTGTAAATATTCAATTTGTGAAAACTGGTTAAAATGAAAGAATTTTTAAGTCAAATAATAAATGGTCAGTTTTTAAAAATCAAACCATATTTTAAAGCAAGTTACTTCCCTGCTCTTTAATATGAGTACCATAGCAAATGAGAGGACTGCACAAGGAAGGCTGAAGTACACAATGCCTGTATGCAGAATTGGTGATTTAATCAATTGCCACATTTCTCTCTATGTCCAAAGCGCTTAAGGAGCATGACGTACCACAACTACCAATTCTCTTCATTTAAATTAAAAAGACATTCTGCCTTGACTCTATCATACTTTTCTGACAAACTGAGCAGAGATGCCCTCCTTCACTACAAACATCTAGATTTATTTGGGAAGAATATAAGATACACTTTCTGTTTTCTCATTATTAGATTGATGTACCATTGAGGAAAAACAGAATAAAAAGATGTTGGCGTTTTATAAGAACATATTTTATGTATGACTGAAGTTTCCACAACACTCTGAAAAAGCCATCAGATGTTAGATTTAAAAATAAAATCAAAAGCATTTTCTGACATAGTACACATGAAAAAATTGGAAATCCCAGTTTCTTCAATAGAAGTTGTAGAAAGTGTTTGTCTCCTTGAAGTACGACACCCACTTAACACAGCAGAGAATAAGGTACTATACTGTAAACAAAATGTACATTAAAGGACAATTGTAAATTTACATAAGAATAGTTCATAATTATTTTGGTCTTTCCATAACAGTTTATATAAAATGAATTAAAAAAAACCTTGAGATAGCTGTCACCACTCTTATTTGAGCATTTATCACTTCTATGCACAGACACATGTATACAGCAATATACTGATGCATTGTTACATGGATATTGAACTAGGTTTTACTGCCTAAGACTGAGCTCTGTGTTAGCCAATCAACATTATCCACACTTGAGATACTCTTACATTATATGTTCTTGTCATGTCATATCTATAAAAACATGAAAATATAACTTTACATTATTTCGATTATTTACATTAGTTCAAGCTTGACAGAGAAAAATTGATAAGCTCAATTTTTGGAAGAGTAGGCCCAGAGGTACAATAAATAGCATTGATTGTATATAGTCATCTTTTTTTAAAATAATTTTTAAAAACTAATTTTAAGTACAATATGGAAATAATTAGTCTGCAATTTGGTCATTCTAGCATTTATTATTAAAACTTAAAATGTACCTCCAGCATCCCTGATGAGTAATGCACTCAAATTATTTTGAATGATCTCGGAATTTATAGGAGGGATGGTAAAATTTAGTGAAGATCATCAGGAACTACATGTTACCATGTAGAATGCAAGTGGC
>NC_046156.1:72759631-72844631 GCF_011064425.1 Rattus rattus | reverse complement strand
AATGAATGTGATTTAACTCTAAAATGAAAGAAAATTAAGATAACAAAAGAAAGCAAACGGAACCAAACAAAAACCTGTCATATATTTCAAAGAGTATCCAAATGTCTGAAAACATTCAGAAACTTCTGGTCATTTTTGTGATTGTGAGTTACCTCGTATCCGTATACAAACCGTTAGAGTCTTAAAGACACATCAGGGTAGGTGGGATACTATAACAACATTGAGCACATTGTTATACTATTCCACCCACCTTAATGAGGATCCTTTAGGTGTGGCGATGCCGTAGCCTTTGGAATCCAAGTTTCCTCCCACTTTCATGGTGTCACAAGGCTTCCTCTGCTCGATGTACTCGTTCATTGTGGACTCCAGCAAGTAGGCATACTTTCCTTTGGATTTCCGGACTCTGGCTACTCCTTCTGCCGTAGTCCTCACAAACACAGAGGGCTCTGCACTCCTCATGTAAGTCCACATTTTATCAAACACTGCGATTTTAGATCTCTGCAGAGGAAGCAAAGGGGCCGGAGACGGTTGAGAGCTGGCCCTTAGGAAGACTGACAGAGCGGAAGGGAGGCAGGAACTTTTCAGTGCTTGCACAGATAGTGCCCGGGATGCAGGCAAGCTTTCACCTTTGAACATTTTTCGATAAAAATTCAATTGCTATGAAGAAATAATTTCCTTTGCACTTGTGGAGAGCTCAAACAATTTGTTATGTCATTAAAATCACTGAAGTAATTAGAAGTCATAATGACTTAGAAAGTACGCTACAATGCACACAGGACTTATTAAAGAGAACGGCAAAAGGATGTTTTTGTTGCCTCGATTGGAAATACTCATTTTAAATTAGAGGTGGAGCAGGAGTCTAGGTGCCTAATTGGGCCTGGAAAGCACTAAGGACCTAGGGTAGAACGGGTAGAACTGCTATGTGAGAATCATACGAATGAGGCTGGAATTTTCTATTAGACCTTGTGAGGGTTAATCTTCGTTTTCAGCATCACTGGATGGGGAATCAAGGAAGTGATGAGGCACCTGGCACGTCAATGGTGCTTGAGTAGGAGCTGAGCTTGCATCTTGAGCTGCAAGTAGGAGGCAGCAAGAACAAACTGGGAGTGCTGTGGGCTTCTGAAACTTCAAATCCTCCCTGCAATGACACACTTTCTCCACCAAACCCACCTCTCTTATCCCTTTGCAAACAAGTCTTCCAGCTAGGGAGAAAGTGTTCAAATGCATGAGGCAATGGGGCTGTTGTCATTCAGAACAGGTATGGGTGCAATAACAAGATTATGTAAGTTATTCTTATTAATTGCATTGTAATATAATTTAAATCTCCTGATTCTGTTCCCCTAGTGAGGCATGACCCACACTGACACTAACTGATGCATTTCTAGAATAACGTGTTTAAAAAGGAAATGGTCACAAGCCGTTTAACATATCTCCTAAGTAAACAGTAATTTTGTTCTTTTGAATATTTAAGCACCAGAGTACCTTGCCTCAAGATTAAGCTAGTCTTTTCAACAGCAGATAAGAAAGAGGAGAAACAGTATTGATTGAACGCGTATCAAAAAGATTAGTTTACTTTAAGACAAAGGCAGATTTCAAAGGAGGCTTTTAATACTCTCCACACAAAGCTAAAGCCAGCTGCTCAGGGATTGAAAGGTCAAACCATTTTACATCTACACGTATTTCTTTGCACAGTACTCACAAATGACTTTAATCCCCTTTAGCAGGCTGATTTTGAATAATCCATTTTCTTATTCTAATATATTAATAGAAACTATAGGATGCAAAATTGGGATAATAGCTTTATTTTTAACAGTCATGAGATTTGGGAGGGTCTCCTTATTATATGCCATGGAACTTTCAAATTATAACCTTAACAAGGCGTCGTCAATTCATTATAAATTGGTTTAAGGCAGATCTATAGACATGCTGAGCTTGCCACCCCAGGAATCCTAGCAGCTTCACAAAGAGCAGGTTTTAGCTTGGTGAAAACCTCCTGTCAGCTGCAATCAGAGTGAGAGTAGTCTCTGTCTCTGGGGCAAGTAAGTCTATGATGCTACTACTTCACCAGGACTATTATGTGACAAGCTTGTTGCCATTGCTCTATGGAAGGACATATAGGTGTCCTCCCTTAAAAGATACTAACATTCATGACCAAATTACAGTTTCTCTTAGCAAATAATTTGTCTAAATTACATAGATGTATTTCCAATACTGACAATGTTGTTCCTTGAGAGTAGAGATTTGGAAGCATTATCTGGTCAGCCAGGCTTCCTCTCTGTTATGGCCTAGAACTCCAAGAATTCTCCTCCAGGAACTCAACTGGAAGTCTTCGCTTAATGATCATCATAGCATCCTGTATTCCAAATATAAAAAATATCTGAGGTACATTAAAGAGTTTAAAAAAAAAAAGGTCTGGCTCAGCAGTTAAGAGCACTGGCTGCTCTTCCGGAGGTCCTGAGTTCAATTCCCAGCAACCACATGGTGGCTCATAACCGTCTATAATGGAATTTTATGCCCTCTTCTGTCATGCAGGTATACATGCAAAGAGCACTCATATACAAAAAAAAATATATAAAAACGTAAGACCTTTTCAAAAAGGTGTTAAGTAAAGTATTTTATAATTGTAGATTGTCTTTTTGAAAGTTCAAATGTTAGCAATAAAAAGTTCCAATTTCCTAATTGAAGAGTATTTTCCAAAATATGCATATGATATTAGCAAGGTTTAAAGGCATTGAAATGCCATAGGGAAAGTGGATATATTGACACAATGTCTCCACTGAACAAGTCCCTTGCTGTCTTCATCATCACCAATCAGCACACATCTGTGTATCTGCAGTTACTGGGAAAGTCTCTGAATCTGCTGCTTCTTGGTCTAGACCTACGAGCTCTCTTTGATTACTTGAGTCAGTTTTGGTTTGCTTTACTAACAATTTTCTTTTGTAATGTAAAATTTTTGCGATTATAATGCAATTGCATTATTTTCCATTTTTTCCTCTCTCCAATCCCTTCTGTATACAGTTCCCTGATGTCTTTCAAATTCATGACCTATCTCTTTTGTGCATGTCTGTGCGCATGTGTGTGTATGCAATATATATAATATATATTATTGTGCACATATTATATGTAATATATTATTCTATATATAATATAAAAATATTATATAATCAAAATAATATAATGTTTATATATTATTTTATAGCTACATTCATGTAGTGACTATCCCAACCTTTCTTCCTGACACACTTAAGTGTATTGTTTCAATATTCTGGAGTTTCCAAATCAGAGAAATTCTAAAGAGGTTGTGATTTTAGAAAAGAGACAAACAGGATCTAGTCTGGTGAGCTGTATGTGTGTTTGCTCTAGGACACTGGCATACTATACATGTGGAGGTCAGATGGCTTCCTCTGTTACTTTCTACCTTATTTTTTGAGACAAGGTTTCTCACTGAACCTGGACCTCACAGAATCTTCAAAAGTATCTGGCCAATAAGCATGAGGAGCCAACACTGGTTTCACAGGCTTGCTTTGTGGGAGGTAGAGATCAGAATTCAGGTTCTTATTCTTGTTTTGCAAGAGCATCCCAAATCAGCCCTCTCTACAGTTCCTTTAGTAAATACATAAAGACATTTGGAATTCAGGAAAGTGTCAAAAGACAAATAGTTGTGGATTCAGAAAGTAAGCAAAAATAAATCATTTTTAACTCGGATGTTGGCTTCCTTTCTTACCCACTGTCCATATTCTACCACCCTTGCTTGGAAAGTAAATCTGTATTATGAAATAAGGCTTTAAAGACAGACCCAAGCCTTCCTGACAAAATGACTGAGGACTTCATCCTTAGTCAGCGCCTTCAACATATATTATTTAGCATAATTCCACTTTCCTTTTTTTGTGTCAAGAATAAATTTTTAGTAAAGGAAAGTATTTGAAGCTGAATGTGGTGAATCAATTTTACTAGGGGCATCTGTCCCTGAAAGGAAGTAGATAATGGGAAAGTTCAAGGCCATACTGGGAAGAAGAGTAAAGACACTGTTTCAGAAAAACCAAAGTCATTTGGATTAAAATTGTGTAGGATAATGACTTTACACCTTGATTGTCATGGAAAGATTTCATATATTTTCTATTTATTTTTATAATATGCTAGTCACATTAAATAGAATTAAAAATCTTTTCATGGTCAATGTTTTTCATTTTGAAAAGCTTGAATATTTGTGTCTACCTATTATTTGGTTTTGACTTCATTTTATGATACTGCTTAATTCCTTCTATTTCCATTTATTTTCAAAGTGTGTATTAATCTCTGAAAATGAGCAGCCTTCTCTCTTTACAAGGCAAAATGCTTTGGGAGAACACTGAGTAAGATTCAGAACAAACTATGCAAAAATAGGAATGACAACTTATGTCAATGTCATTACTTCCTTCAAATGCTAAAATTGTAACTGAAAAGTATCCTAAGTTTTAGCAACGGTGTTTCTATTTCATTTTCATTTTCCTCTGATAAATAAGATTATGGCACATTTTTTTCTGCCTGCTTGGATATCATTATTGTTATGATAACCAGTGTGAAAAAGACCTAGTAGAAGCAGACAGAAGTGATTATTCGATTTAAACAAGGTAATAAAATACACCAAAGCCTGAATACATAGTTCTGCGCTGTTTTGTGATATTCATCTTCCTTCTGAAACACATAAACTGGGAGTTCTAAGCATTTTAAAATGGGAGTGTTCTCAAAATTGTTCAGCATTATAAACTTTGCTGTGAGATTGTCTTTGACATTTGGTGTTGTGAAAACCAATGCTTCTTATGTATGGTCCGTAAGCAAAAGCCTCCAGTCATCCTATTCAGGGCACTCAGTGTGGCAGGAGGTAGTTTCCAAATTACCCAGCAGGACAGTCAGAGGCCAGTGACATTTGTAGAACATAGCTGTGAGACAAAAATAGCCCATTTATCCTGAAAAAGCTACTAGTTTGCCCAATAATTGTAATTTAATAATAATATGTAGCCCTTCTCAGCACTTGACCCACTGAGGTCACATGAATCAGGATAGCATCCTGTCCAGGTCTTTAGTCTTCTCTTCCCATGAAATCTGAGCAATTTCCAACTGTATGAGCTGCCTGGTTCATAAGCCTCGCAATTACTTTTGAAGAGAAACCCATGTCAAAGCCTCCTAAAAGTTTGACTGCTTTTGCCCTGTTCTAAGGCTGTCAGGCTGAACAGGGGCAGCCGAGTATGTTTGTCCCAGGCTGACTTTGCCCTTAAAACCTGCAGATGAATAAAATGCTTCTTAAGTTGTTCTGTGAAATAGTGAGAAGATTAAAATGTCAGAGAAAGGAAGGCTGCCAACCAGGAGGAAATGACTTCACATTGTTCTGGGTCATCCTGAGAAGGTGTAGCCATGCAGGAGCTGGCAGCTGAGCGGACTGCCCTGCTGTATTCAGTCCACAGAATGGGAAGGAATAGAAATCTTCAATAGATATGGCTAACCATGCAGGAATAGCTTCACCGTGTGCACGGTGTCACTTACTGCCATGAATTCACAGTCAGCATTTATTTAGTGCCTACAATCTTAGAAGCTATTTACATATTTAAACATGTGTGAAGGACTATTAAGAATCTCTTCTTGGATGAGTGGCATCCTACATATACAGGAATATATATGGCTGCACTGCATTTGCAAACCTCTGAAAACTGTATATATGTGTGGCGGATATCCCCAAATCTACAGATACATATTTATGCCTGCAGACACACACTGGTGATCTTGATAACTCTAGCACAGAAATAACGGGCAGTATTGGAAATAATAGAGTGGAAGGAGGATTTACAAACTAGTGAAGTATTTATTCTGCATGCCATAAGAATCAGGACATTATGGTGCATCTTTGCTCCATGCAAGCAGCCAATCTAAGAATTGTGACGCTACT
Organism: Rattus rattus; assembly: GCF_011064425.1. Lineage (NCBI taxonomy): Eukaryota > Metazoa > Chordata > Mammalia > Rodentia > Muridae > Rattus > Rattus rattus. Next base: position 72,838,711 of record NC_046156.1, on the reverse strand, counting down.
GAATCAGCTCTTACTATTTGGTAAGTAAGCATGTAACGACTAAAGTACTTTCATTTGTCATGGTGTTTACATACGCTATTGCAGATAAGGAGTGGAAACCAGGGCTTTGCCTGTACTTGGCAGGACCTCTGCTTCTGTGTCATAGTTGCATCTCCAGGAAGTAACCTCTGTTGTGCCATTTTATTTTAAATCCAAGTCTCCCTACATTTCCTGGGCTGCTTTGAAATCATTGTGCAACCGAGATGGACCTCAAACGTGTGACCTCCTCATTCCCATTCCCAAATAGCTGTCATTAAAGGCACATACTTGCCAGGCCCAGACAATAATTATGGAAACATAAACAGGTGCTGTTAATGCCATAAACGCAGTAAAAAACAAAACATTTTGTTTGCCCTTAAGGATAATGTCAGTTATTGTAACTCCATGGTAACCATGATTGTTGAACTGTGAAACGCACACACTCACAACACACACTCAGAGACACATGCAAGCAAATACACAATCACACTCTCATATCCGAAAGCAGGGAAATTTCCGACCGATTCTTTCATTCTAATAAGGAACAATTGCATAGATCCTATGTGTCTATCATTTATAGCATTTCTAAACAGAAACATGTCTAAGATATCGAGTAAGAACGATGTAGTCTGATGATTAGGATCAAAGTAATTCTGCTATTTACAAGTGAGAATACTACGATGTAAGGAATATAAGAATGCTTATGTAAGGGATAGGAAACCTTTACTTTGACCATTTTTTTTCCCCTGAGACTAATAGTAACTAACACAAACCACTTGGTCAAAGAGTGAACAGTGTGCCTTGTCCACTCATGGGTGACAAACTGAGGAAATGGCTTGGGGCGTGTGGGAAGAAACGCTCGCTCCCCTTCTGTAAGTCACTTGTTATCCTTTGCGGACTGACAGACCTGTGACAGGCTCATAGAGATAACCTGCTCTAGATTCTAACTTGCTGTGGGAATATGACAAACATAGGCTCTGCAAAAAAAAGTCATTTTCCAGACAAAATTATAGAACTATGATCTGCCCTATTTTAATGAGGGGAAATTATCAAAATTGAAACTCTAAAAACAGTAGTTTATACTTGAAATTCTAATTCCCACCTAATTATAGGTATGTTACAATGGCACTCTAATTAAGCATGATTAACAACTCCACAGCAGGTCACAACAGTGTATTAGGGTCCATAGAGAGAAAGCTTGTAGGCATCTAGGCCCACACATTTCAGTTTTCACAAGATTGAACTCCACTTTCCCTTTCTTGAAACACAAACTAAATATTGATGTTGATATGTTGGTTAATAAGTAGAAGTACAGAGTTTAAAGTAGAAAATTTAGAGCCTAAGTCACACTTCTAAATCTACTATGGACTCACTGACCTCAATAAAGTATTATTAACATAACCTAACAACATTAAATTATTTACTTGAACTCTAAAAGCAATTAAGGCTTTGATTAAAACAGCTAATTTCATCATAGTAAAGGAGAGATCATCATAAGTTAGAAATTCAATGTAAGTTACTTTTACAGAAACAGTTCTTTTACAAAACTTGTAATGAAAATTGGGTGCCTCTATAAGATATCCAAATTGCAATTTAAAAATGGATATTCATTTTTAAATATTCGAATGTTTCATTCATTTCTTTATGTACTATTTAAGAGTTGGACTGTGTCCATGCTTTCTCCAATTATTTTCCCCAAACCTGGATTAAAAGCTTTCTGTCGTCAAACAAATGAATGCCTTAGGTACTCATAAATGCTCTAGAAGAATTAATAAAATTCCAAGATTAAAGAACAAAAATAAGCACAAAAGCAGCACAATGAAATCATGTCTAGGGAAATGTTATATCAGAGCAATAATGCAAAGAAGGGAATTTATTCCCTCTCCCACAGGTAATTAGTTCCTTCCCTCTGTGTTTGGTCGGGTAATAAATAAAACAGGTGGCCAGAGAACAAAGCGCGCGAGCACAATATTAAACTAAATGGAGAGAAACTTGAAGCAATCCCACTAAAATCAGGGACTACACATCTTCAGTCTGAAAACCCAGTTCCTCCAGTCTCTCTTCCTGGTTGGCTGGCCACCCTGTCAATCAATGGCTAGCTTTCAGCTTGCCCTGAATGTACCACTCACTTACGGAAATTCAAAGTTCCCACAGCTAAAGGACAGCTGAAGAAGAGCAGAGACCCACCGTGTGTGGTGATTATTAATCTCATGAAGAGAAGCAGGCGTTTGCTTTGAACTTCCTTCTTTCCCAGTAATATACAATTTCAACTATATTCAGCTAACAGACTGGGGATTCATGGGAAATGTTGACAGAAAAAAGAATAGTTTCGTCTTTAAAATGTCTAAGCTAACTATATTTTTGTTCTATCTATTTTACATGACACTCAGTGGATTGCAGTTCTCTACTTAAAGGGGATCCATGACAGAATTTCCTTACACTGAAGAACGCGAGAAGGAAGGATATACTATGGTTCCAGATGGAAAATTACAGCATCCTGAAAAAAAACCACTGAGGTAAACACGGAAGAAAGTCATTTCTAATATTACATCGGGTGACCCCATTATCAAATATAAACAGAAGTGGCAGGTGTGTCAAAAATCTCTCTTAGATAGCAGGCCTTTGATTAATCTAACTTAGAGAGATGAGCCTTTGAGAACGATAAACTTCAAATCCCAAACATGTCACATATTTCAATGAAAGCATTAAAGCACGTCTGTTGTGGTGGTCTGTGTTTTTATCTAAACTCCCATTTCCTGACAGGAACAAAGTAAACAGCCTGTGAGCACATTCAAGTGCATGGTTTCTTTGTCTAGCTAAGAGGAGCTCACTGCAATGCCGCATGTGTTCCAATCCAGCTGGGTTGTTTCAAATTCCTTGCAGGGTTGCAACAAGATAGACAGTATGAGGACCCACTCACATTTCAACCAAAACTAATGCTGTAACTTCATATATCAAACGTGGACTTGACCAAGAATAGAACAATGACACAGGGAGACAAAGGCATGACTGTATAACAGAAAACAGTAAAGAATCCTTTTTAGCTCTCAGAATACATTGAACTCCCCAAATGATCTGGTCATTTGTTTCATAGTACATAGGAATCAAACAATAATCATGGTCCATACGTATTCATCAGATATATGTTACTATAACAAAATGTATTAGAGTAGAAATTTTATTTTGAAAGCTGATTTGGTCAGAAGCTAAAAGATCCAAGAACAAGCAGCAGCATCGTGCGTGTCTACGGCGAGGATCTCCTCAGCTGGGTCACAGCATGGTGGTAAAGAAAGGCCAGAAGTGGCCATATGCAGAAGGGACAAAATCCATTTGAAACTTTTCTACTAAAGTCCGTTTCTAAAAAAAAAAAATCCCACCCCCTTCCCTGTAACTCACACCAGGAACCAAGATTCTACCCTAGGAATCTTTGAAGGACAACTCAAACCATTTCAAAAACACACTCCTGAATTATCAGACAGGAAGGAATCCTATGAGATTGAAAAATAATACACACCAAAAAAATTTCTCTTGTGCAAATTTCACCAGAAGAACAAAGCAGTTCACGCAGATGAGTGTGGCCCTTCCTTCATTGCTGTAGGAAACATAAACTCGGCTCTCAAATCTTGTGCAAAATGCACAGTTACTGTTTAACTGAGTTCTGCAAGGCATGGATACGCTGAGGCATAAGAGCAGCAAAACTCCTCAGCCAGGACACCTTTACTTTCCCATCTGTATAGTGGGCAATGTGGGCCAGCTGGCCAGGGTACCCAGACTCTGGCGGCTTAAACCTGCATTTCTGAATGACTGCGTGAAGACATGCTGAAATAGAAAGTGGTCGCAATCAAAAGTGACAACCGCGAGTCTCGGCAGATGCAGACTCTATCGGAAGAGTATCTAGAAACAGCTCTGACTACTGTATGCCAACTTATAAAGCACAAATAAAGGATTATATAGTAAGGCCCTGTGTTGCTCATATAATTTACTTACATCAAAACACACCTGAGTTTTACAAAGAAGTAAAACAACCCAAGTCTGAGTAAGAGTAACTACAGCTCTTATAACTGCATTTGTAACGAGTAAGTATTCCGTCTTCTGATTTATTCTATTAAAACTACTGTTACATCAAGCCAGGGAACCCCTATATGAAATGATTCTATGGTCACATATATGTTCAGAACTGATGCTAAATTATAGTTGATAGCAATCTGTGTTGTAAGTTTATTTACACCTATAATAAAGCAGGAGTTTCTGCTAGAACTTATTTTGCCCTCTCATTGAGGTGTTAATAAAATCACTGCTCTTCCGTTTTCACACTTCCTGGTTACTGTAGCAGCTATGGTTCTGCTCTCAAGAACGTTTCTTCCCATCCTAACTTGGCCTCAATGGACGATAATCAGGAACACATAACACAGAAAGTGCAAGAGAGGGTTGAAATCACAATCTACCGCCGTGACATTCACCATGTTGAAGGTCCTTGCCTTTATCTTGAGGCCAACATCTAACTCACACACTGACATATATTCAAAGGTATTTGTTTAACTATCAGATCATCTTTTGTCATATTTGTTGGGTTAGTTAAAGATCAGCTGTGTGAAAACATATTAGTAAAATGGGCTCTTCTGAAAATACAATGCAAACATGAAAGAAACTTATTCTGTCATCAAATGTCTTATAATGGATTAAAAAAGTTAACCTATACCCAATACACACATTGTCGTTGTATTACCTGTTTTAAGTGTTACAAAGTTGAGGGCTTTTCCTTTGAAGAATTTCATAAAAAATACAGCATTTACAACTAAAACCTAATCTGCTTCTTAATTTTGAAATAGCATGCAGGATGCAAGCATGAGTCTCCTCATGATAAATTATGGATTGTTGATGTAGAACATTTTATAGATGTGCTTCTAGAACATGAAGAAATATGCAGTGCCCTTTCCATAGAAACAGAAATAACAAACTGTGTTTTGTTTCAGCTTTGATCTTGTAGAATGTTTATCAGTTTTGATAAAATTTAGATTGTATAGCACCATTATGTTTTTTTTCTCCTGAGAAAGTAAGAAGAATACGGAAGCATAGCTCTCGTTGGAGATCAGAATACACAGAAGGTCTGAGATAGAAACAGATCAAGAGTAGAAACAGTGACAAAGACAGCTGGTTCTTCTCACAGAGCATCTTTCATGGACCATGGGACGAATGGGGGTGGAATAATTGATGGGGGCTAAATTTAGAAGAAAAAACACAGACACTGAAAATCAGAATCACTTACCCTGAAAAACTCTTTAGTGGAGCCAGAGTCTAATGTTCCATAAGCAATTTCTGTTTGCTTAGACAGATCCTCAGCACTTTCGATGGGAGACACCATCCTCTCTACAGTCAGGAAGGCAGCTAAGTTAGCCGTGTAGGAGGAGATTATGATCAGGGTAAAGAACCACCACACACCTCCAACAATGCGCCCAGAGAGGGATCTGATAACAAGTATGAAATGGATTCGTAAAGTGAAATGAATGATCTAATATAAAACAAGTTTACATTCATATGCAAATAGCCACTTACAGAAGCGTTTACCTTATAGCCTGCAATATATCTTTTCATTAGTGAAACTAGAAATTACTAATTATTTTTGGGCAAGGAATACAGAATAATGAGGTTGAGATCTGAGGATGTTCCCAAAGACCTAAACTCCATTCTTGAGATTCATTCATAATAGACCCAAATAGTTGATGGTGCAAAATTCCACAAGAAGTAAACTTCAGTGTACACACGTACAAGTAATTCATCTAATATGCACAATATTTGTCTATTCATGTCATGAATAATCACAAACAAGAGAACCTAAGAATATCAGCAAAGTTCATAACAAAACAAATATTAAGAAATGATTTATACCATAAATGTAGCTTTAAACATGAAAGAAATCCTCCCACTAACACAACCCACCCCAACCCCACAAACAGACCCAGTTCCAGTAGGTTTTTGGGCGTGCAAACACATGGATATTCAATGCAGTACAGGAAAGAAATGGAAAAAATGAAATGATACTAAAATAAAACATAATTCTTAATGAATATAAATCAAATGCCTTAATGGTGTGTACTGCTCTGACCCTGCTCCTTTGTGTTTCCTGCTTAAGAGAAAAAGAAAACTCAAAGAAAACGGATTAGATGTTTAAAAGTTTAAAAGGTATAAATTCCTCGTGTGAAGTTTAATAAGACATCAGCATGTATATGACTATAAATATAAATATATATATATATAAAAGCTTAATAGATTTCTAATATTTTACTTTAAATATTGAAGGAGATAAATACAGCTATATAGCTAGCAGCAGGCATCCAGTCTATTATTTTAAAAGATTTTATGGGATTCTGTATATATTTCAGAAATTTGGAGTAGTATTTCTAAAATATTAAAACATGAAAATTGGACAGCTTGTGGGCATAATCAAATTTATTGGTAAGTAGCAATAAGCAATGCATCCTTTGATACATTAGATGCAAGATAAAATTGTGGGTGATTTTGGTAGAATATAAGCCACTCACTCAGTACAAAAGGAAAAGCCAATTCCCAAAACTTCAAGATTTAGAATATCTGTTGCTTAAAATGAAAAACCAAAGGAGTATAATTGAGCCTCCAGGACAAAGTCATGATAAAATGTAAATATTTAAAATAAACGTATTAAGAATGGAAGGTTTAAATATTTCTCGTGTGGAATCAGAATTGAGTATTTTACAAACTTTACTTCTAAAACCCTGATATGGACAGAGCCACCCTCAAAATGTATCCTATCTGCCCATGCAGTGTCATAACCACAGGACACATATCCTGCACTGAGAAGGCAGACTCAGAGCCCAGCTGCTAGGACAGCTCAACACTGATGTTGAATTTTCTTGAAAGAATCTGTACCGATCTCCTGCATGCTCAAGAGTCATGATTACATGTTATTCTATTCTAGACAGGAAGTAAATACTAGTTAATATCTGTTTTCTTTTAATCCAGTGCTTAAATGTATTGAGATTAAATATTTCAACATTACTTTAATTGCATCAATTGTAAAATAAAGAAATAGTTTTAGAATTTATCATTTTTACTGCTTTAAAAGCAACAATTAATTTTTCTGAGGGTTTTAGTGAAGTTTTATTAAGAAGGAAACTATTTTAATTTTGATGAAAGTTGCCATAATTAAAACCAAAAGTTTTACTTCAGGTCACATATGCTGAATAATATGAATTAAAAAGTACTGTCATTTCTTCTTAATAAGCATCAAGTAATGATTTTTAAGTGGCCTATGATTTATATTGAGAGATGTTGTTGGTCGAATAAATCCAGATGAAGGAAAAACTAATCAGTATTACATATTGCTTTCCAAATTTCTATTTCAAAACATATCTTACTATGAAGAGACCTCAAACCACCACCACCTCCTCCTCCTCCTTCTTCTTCTTTTTCTTCTTCTTCTATTCTTCTTTTGTAATTTCAGACAAGTTATAGTCAATGAATCCAGTAAATCATCTGAGACTATAATTCAAATATGTCCTTTCCACATTCTTAATGGAGTTCCATAGTAGATTTTACTTGAAAAAGGATGATGGATATATTTTCGAAAATATTGAAAAGGAATTTCTAAGTGGTCTGTTAATTTTTACCTCGTTTTAGAGAGTAGCCCGCTCTACTACTCTGATCTGCAATGGTCATCACTTCCTTCCAAACATGATAGTTGTGTTCATTCTTTGCATAAAATGGTCATTAAACTGGCAATGTTATGCTTTAGTTATAGTTCTTAAATACACATGGAGCATAAGCAGAAAGAAAAATACATTTTATTTTTAATGTTATGTACTATATTTACATGTCCATAAAAATCAATAAAGGGAAGTACATTAACTAAAAACCTGTGTTTCTTACTAAGAATTAAATGTTCTTGTATGTGAACTGTAGCGAGTCTTGGTTCAAGAATGAAAGCACAGAACAAACTATCCTATGTAAGAAGCAAGCTTGATAAAATGAGAAATTATCTGAATACCATAGTGATTCTAGGATGTTCCAGAATGAGTTGCCTTGAACTACAGCCACAAAAGCAAAAGATTATCTAGTTCTTAGCAAACACTTGTTAAGGTAACTTCAGTGCTGTGTTGTAAGTAGAATGTAGGAAAGCTTCCAGACCTTGTCTAAGGAACGCAGGACAGTGTGTACGTCATACACACCCCTACACACACAGAGAGAGAGAGAGAGAGAGAGAGAGAGAGAGAGAGAGAGAGAGAGAGAGAGAGAGAGAGAAAAGAGAGAACTTCTTATCCAAAGGACAGAGTGTAATGTATGCTGGCCAAACTCAACTCCCTTTTACTTAGAACCCTGATTCAAAGGTCTTACCATAGTAAACTATTAATCTAATAGTTATGGAATAGGATGTTCTCTGACCCTCAATTTTGTTACTTTTCTCTTCCTCATTGTTAGAAACTAATCTTCATATCTTTAACCTAATTCAGATAACTATGAGAGATGAGAGGCAGATCCTTCTACATGTTGTTAGTGGTTAATTGTATATAAAGGACCACATACTCCTTCATTCACGTCATGCAAATGTATGTAGAATATTTCTAATTCAGGCAAGGCATAAAGAGACTTCACTGTAAATATGGAGCTAAGATTTTTCTTTTTTAGGAGCTACATAGTTCTGTTATTTTTTCTTTTTATGTGATTTTTATAATGCATTATCATAATACCAACTGGCTATCAGAAATAAGTGTTTACTAATTTCTGCCTAAAGGATATATTTCCCTATTCTCAGCCAGTAAAGGATATTAAGACACTTAGAAAGCTATGCACTTTTGAGATGCTTATATTCATTAAGAAATTAATTGCTTATAATTTTCCAAGAACTCAAAAACTAACGTTTCATTGACAAAAAGTCACTCCCTTAACTAGCAAAGATTATTATTGGAATGGAAAGAAGCTATTTGAGCTCAAATTGAACTTCCCAAGAGACAAATAACACCTTGGATTAAATGTTAATGATAATAGACTAGTAAAAGTGGGATTCATTTATCTGAAGAGATGCAAATAGTTATGATTCATGTTGTAACATAAACAAAAGCAATTGGTGATTTGCAACAGATATTGATAATTAGATACTTTAAGCCTGAGATAATTATAACCTGATGGGAAGAGAGGTATGTGAGTATGTACTATTCAAGGTGGCATAGGAATTTTCAGCAAGCCATTTTTTTTCCTGTCTGTATTTCTAGATACTTGAAACTGTATAATCAACCTTTTAATCCAGAACCCTAACATTTAAAAAGTTGAATAATCTTGCTCACACACCATTTCCATGAATTGATGTTAGGGAAATAAAGAGATGAGGTATGTGAAATGAAGTGTTGTCTCACAAGTTGTTGACTCTGTAGGAAAAAGCTAAAATCGCCCATTTTCCCATATACAGGTCTGTGGATGAACACACAGATAACTGTAAAATGAGAATATGCAGCAAAAACACGGTACCCCTCCAAGCAGGCATGGAATGATAGGAACCTTATGCATTTTATAGCCTCTCCATGGTGTTTATAATTTCACCAGGGAAACACCTGATCAACATTCGAGGAACATTGTTCAGGTAATTCACAGGCTTATGCCGATGGTAAAAATTTGCCCTCTAAGCATCTTAAATTGCTTGGACAAATGGTCGGCAGCTGGTGACATCTTTATGGTGAATTCATAAACACCATGAATATCCACTTGAGACCTAAAATGCACAAAGTTGAAGCAGGTGAGTGACCAACCTTGGCGAAATATCGCATCCTTGCTGCATAAAGGCACCCAAGGAAAACCAGAGACTATTAAAAATCCCAAATTCATTAGTTGATTCACTACTTTGTGTTTCTCTTCCATCTTCAAATTCCTCAGTGTGCCACTCGTAGGGGCTAAATCTGCTGACCAGGAATAAAACTACACTGACCCCAATGTAGGCAAACACAATGCACATCCAGATCTCATAGGCTAAAGGATCAAGAAAGGAAAACACTCCTGGTTTGGACTTCTGAGGCTTCTTGATCATGATAGAGATTCCAAGACTCATGAAGGGCTTGGAGAAGTCAATCACTTCTTCTCTCACGAGAGTGATAGTTAATGGAGCAATTGCAATGTCAGCTTTCTGTAAAGGAAAAAGAGGAAAGTAACAAGACCCAGAATTATGGTTAGAAAAGGCAAATGGCTAAAACTTGGAGTAAAAGGACATGAACATTAGAGAATAGCAGTAATTATGGTGCTTGTGCTGAAGAACAAGCAGGAGGGCGATGTATTCAACTACCTTGAATTATAGACAAATCGTTGACCTATCTGACTTGTCCAAGGTCATTACACATTTCATGTACTATACCCTTGAAGTTTGGGGATAATATGTGTGCTTGAAGACAGCTGAAATGCATGTTTCAGTTAATCTTCTAGTTTACATCTTGCTTCTGCTTCAAACTTTAAACCATTTTTTTTCTAGAGCTTCATGGAATGTTAACAATCTGAGATATGGGTATTTTAAAAAGAAGAGTGATAATCTGTCAACCATGATTCGAATTGAATAACTTTAACTTTAAAGAGATACAAACTTACCCCATAGACAAGCTCTCCAACCATACCATTCCAAATTTTGGTGTCTGCATCCCTGGCCCCATACTTGCCATCCCCAACAATGGTCAGCTTGTACTTGAACCCACAGTGTTTGGCAATTTCTGCTGCTAAGTCAACACAGTAGCCCTCATAACGCTCATTCCCTTCAAGCATTTCATGATTTTTCTTCATCATAACATAGGGAGATTCCTGTAAGAAAAGACAGTATGTTCGTTCATTGATTATCAGTGAATTATTTGCATGCTGTTATTGTGTCAAAACTCCTAGCTTAATAATTGCTTATCATAATACACATGTATTGGATAAATAACATGGTAGACATTGAAAGAAAAAATATATAGGCATAGTGCTTCTACAGTAAAGTTCTGAAATCTGTACATTTTTGGTCATCAAGATGGCTTACATGTAATCATATCAGAATAAGATACCCAAAAGCTGTTAGCATCCCTCATTATTTGTAATCCTTCAGCTTGGCGAAATGTTTTACTCAATAGCTACTATATTCAACTTTGGGTCTTCTTTACCCTTCATCGTGGCTAGGGAATGACAACCCCATGACCCAGAATTTATCCAAGTAATATGTCACTGCTCCTCCAAGCACAATCATCAAGTAGGACTATAAACTGATATAATCGATGAGCTTTGTCATGGCAACATACTGATTCTATTCTTGAAAGCATTGCATCTCACTTCATCTGTGAGATATAATACTCTAGAATGATACCCCAGTTCTAGCCATAGAGATTCTCTTTACACAAGCACATGACAGAGGACATATGACAAAATGATTCAACAAATCTAATAACGTCCATTTTAGAAGTCATGGAATGTAAATCTAAGCGAGATGGTGGTTCTGATCAATAGCAAGATTTGAGTCTAACTGCTCTCATGAGAATTTCAGGTGCTAGTAGTGTTAACCTAAATCTCTTACAAGTGCATCTACAATTTTGTCTTGTATTGTCAAATAATGTATTTACAGGTTTATAATTTCACTGCTAAATAAAGTGGTACACAATCATTTTATCTCAAAATCCTGTCTCATAATGAATTCCACCTTCTCTCCCTTTGTTGCTAAGCATCTTGTCCTCATGATTCATATTTTTTCCCTTCTTCAATCCACATCCTAGGCGTTCTACATTCACATGAGCTTTGCCTTCGTCCTTCACTCTTCAGGTATCTAGAACTGGGTATCTAGTCACCACTATGTTTAAATGAAGGCATCATTTGTGCCTTTAAGGAGTCTATCTTTATTATGAAGGAAGACAGCTTAACAGCATTAGTAGGTCACAGTGACAAATGGGCTGGTGGAGATGAACCAGAAATGAGTGAGATTTGAAAGGAAGTGTGAAGAACAAAATAGACCTTGCTCTGCTGTTCCCCTGTGTCAACAGCAGGGTACCAATTAGCAGTCAGCATTGACTACAGCCTCACAGAGGATGAGAACATTCTGAATGCTTGAGCTTAGCCCATGTGTAATTCTTTCCAGATAAACATGCTGTAAGTGACACACTGACACATATGCAGAGTAAGCATTTGTAAATATGTGTGGTTACTATCCAAAAAACATAAACACTAGCTCTCCAACTGGATGCTCTGAATAAAGAAAACTGGAGCTGAATATAATTCCATGGGAGTTACTCACCAATATTGTGGTGACCACCACAGTTTTGTTTTCAAGCCCGGATGTGTCATTTCCTGATGGAAGCTCGGTTAGGGTGACAACCATTTTATCCACTTCACTCCAGTACCCAATCTGAAAAAGGTCACCACTGATAAACATGGAGAAATGAACCATCTTCATGTAAAACACTGCATGTATTCATACTAACACCCTCATTAACCAGAATTCTAAATAACAACAAAAAAAATGATCTTCATACACAGAATGTAATTGGGCTTGAAATGGTAAAAATCATGTTCTAAACTGTGTTGAATCTTTGTTTTTTTTTTATTTGGTTGTTTTTGTTTATTCGAGGCAAGACCATAGGATGAATTTATACTGGTTTGTATAGAACTCAAGCTCCTGCCACAGCTTCTGCAGTTCTGAGATTGAAGGCATGAGTCAGTGCAAATGGCTCTCTCTTCACATTCCTGGATCATTTACACTGAGGGGTAATTATGCAAATATATCCCAAACAGTGATATTTTAGCCAGACTATTTTAAGTAAAGATTTTGAGTTATAAAGTTAAACATATGTTTACATGGCCACTTATTTCTTCTAAGCTCATTACATCTCTAGTGTTTGCCTTATCTTATACTTAAAGTCTTCCCATCAACGTTAAAAACAAGTGTATCATTTCTGATTACAGGTACTATTTTAGATTCGACTGCACTGTCGCTTACCAAAAGTAAGTCTATCTGATTCAGAAAGAAGATCTCAAAGCTAACTTTGTTTCTAGAAGTAGCCCAATGCTATCTATATGCATGTGCTCTTTGACCCCAGTTGTGAGGACCCCTGATGGAATCTGCATGCTCACAGGTAGACCCGACTTTCAAGCCGTAAAGTTTTACCTTCCGGGGTCCATTTGTTTTGAGCTCCATGATGTTAATTGTGTAGTTTATTCGTTTTCCATTCTGGTCAAACTTTATATTTCCAGAGAGGCCTTCAACTTGAACCTAATGATGGAATGGAAATAAAGCACAGTTAGAATTTTTATCAAATACAAAATACAAACTGTGAAGTTTGTTCACACTGAAGTAAATAAATACTTAAATAAAAGATTAGTTTAATGGGTTTCTGTTTAATCTTTAACCTATGTTTGTGTAATGAGGGAAAACACATGCCTATGTGTTCAACAGGAGTAAAAGAAGAGTCAACGTGTTTGGTTTGGCAGGAAAAACGAACGCTACCTTAATGCCTGTGTGAAGTCACATTAGCACTCATTCTGTGAAACTGACCTGCTTGAGGGCCCTTTCTATTTCGACCCCTTGTCCCCAGGGCACAGCTGGGTTGGCCAAACAATCTCCTGCATTTCCTCTCCGGGATATTTCAATCCTCTGCTTCCGAAGGTTACGGAATGCTTCAGTCATCACTTGGACAGCATCATAGGTCAGGGCCGAAGTATACTAAAAGGAATCACATACATTATAAAGATGGGAGAAACTTCGGAGCTCTACTGCACGTAGGCCTTGCCTGTCATGCCACACAAAGCATCCAGACTTTTCTTGCCTACCACACAACACAGATACCAGGCAAAAGGCTCCAAGAAGTTAAACACAGCACCTCCATGCAGCTACCTTAGAATCCAAACAGAATTTGTGGACAATGGGACTATGCAACAGGCTGTGGCCACTCAAAATGTCCTAATAGATTAGTATCTTAGCAATTATAACTGAAACTATTGCTGTTTTTAGATCAGTTTCTCATTGAACTCTATGCCCGGCTGCAATAATATGTAAACTTTCAAAATAAGACTAAATATATCTTTGATGTCCAATAAGAGAATCACTAGTTAAGAGAAGCAGAAAATAGATGAAATTTTGGACCCTGAATCTGTAATTCAACCTTGGTGGTAGTCACACTATAGTGGTGTTAGACCATGCAGTTATACTCCCCTTGGCACTTGGGGTGGTGTGAAGAAATAAATTTCATCATCATGCCTCGGCTCCTTTTGTACTTTAAGCATCTGTGAGAATGCTGGCTCAGCCTTACAGTGGCTGAGCAGGTATTACTGGACTTATCTCAATCATCTGTTAGATGCAGAACTGTTGTTGCTAGGGAACAAGTTCACTTCTCTCATAAAGGTTTAATGAATGTCACTGTGCATTTTTCAATCTACAGGTACCAACAAGTGGAGTACAGCTGGAGAAAAAAAATGACACTGACACTATGACACTAAATTCTTAACCTAAGTCCAAAACGGCATAGGGCAGCACAGATGAGCAGTCTTAATCTTCCTCAGCAATGCCTCTTGTCCCATGGTGACTCAGATCATTTTCTAAATACCCTACATATGCTTCTTCTTCTCCAAACTCCTGATTACGTAGTATTGTTGAGAGCAAGAGGACCCTGGGTAGATGTTCCCATTTTGTCAGCTGGAGAAAAGCCTAAGACTTTGTGAGTTGACAGATGAGAACTGTCCACATTCCTCTGAGGGGGACTCTCCTCACTGGAGATCTCATGCCTCTGGTTTGCTTAAGCACACTTGTTTCTGGAATCACACAGGCAAGACTTCTCATCAGTTTACTTTCTCTTGCTCTCTCTATTTTACCATCTCTACAAAAATATCCAAATTCTTTATCTCCTACCACACTTAAAGGAAGAAATAAGAAGATTGGAGGTGAAAATAGAGATAAGAGAAGAGGAGAGAAAAGGGGAGAGGAAGAGGGGAAAATGCTTTGGATCAATGTATCCTTCCCATCGCTAGCCCATTTTTTGACTTCCTTCTTAGGAAAATATTTTGAGAGGAACTTCTGAATCTGTCTTTGCAGTCAATCTTCTCTGTTTTCTTTAAGTGCTGCTCTTTGGTTCCTGGCTGTGAGAGCCATTCTGAAACTTTTAAGTGTGGCTTCCTTGACGCTGCCATTCCTATACAGCCATCCATCAGCTACGGTCCTCTTCGTCTAATTTATAGCATTTTCCAGTATCCCATCATCCTCGGTGAATATTATTTATTTATTACTTTTAACTATCCTCCTCACTACAATAAGTACTTCAGAGAATGATAGATCTTGTCTGTTACCACTGAATTCTTGTAGACTACAATAGGGCTTGACATATTGAAAAGACAAGAAATGATAAAAGAATGGAGAGTGCTCACTTCGGCATATACTAAGGTAAAGGAATAAAAAAGGAAGGCAAGAAGGAAGGAAGCAAGGAAGGATTGCAGCCTTTTAAAATTCTAGTCAAAGAGACTAGTATAACAAGCCCATAGCCTTTAAATGTAGAAGAAAGTGTTAGTAGGATAGAATGCGATTGATTCCAGTCCATTGAAGGAAATCTTCACAATGTTTTAAAGCATCCGTGTGTCATTAAAAAAAACCTGCATTATATTCTTATTAAAAGTCATGCTGATTTAAAAGATTTGCTCAAGCCAATACGAAAGGATAAAGCAGGTTTTGTCTAGCTCACCATGTGTCTATTTTTATTATTCCACAGTGAAAAACATTAATTTTCTTTCTAGAGAACATTCAGTTCATTGCCAGCTTAACTCTCAACACTAAAGCCTAGGTCTCTGGATAGGGAATGGAACTTAAATTGAATAAGGTGGATATTAAGAAAATATTGCAATTTCTATTAAAATTATAATAGCTAAAGGCCAAGTTCTTTATTAAGTCAGCTTGCTCTCATTACAGGGAGAAACCCACGAGGCTACCCACTAAACTGTTTCAGAAGATAATAATACCTTGCAAACTATATTAGAAATACTATTAGGCTGAACTAAAAAGCATTCTGATCCATGGAACACATTGGCACTACGGCTAGGCATGCTTAATGCTCATGGCGGGTGGGGTACTGTCCCCTCAACCTTCCTCAAATGCGCAAACCTAAACACACGTTGAACTTATTATCTCTTTAAATTAAAAATCATAGAAGCACAATTCTGAGCTAGGAGACACTCAACATTCCGTGCCTTTTAGCTTCTGCTCTGTGTTTGTGCTTCATTTGTTTTCCTAAACAAGTATGCTCACAATTTTGACTGGCAAGTTAAATATTTCCATTTGGTTCACCACTTGCTAAAGTAGATATAAATTAGTTTGAAGGGAACACGATGACAGTGTAACTATCTCCATCTCTGGAAACAACTGCCCTATATCTGCCTTGATGTTTATGTTCTATGAATTCTCTCAGAGTTGGGAATTTATCCTTCAGTGGGGGGCCATCTGGCTTAGCTCTCCCGACAGGCACCACCACACTAGCACAAGAAATCTGAGAAGTCATTTTCATGGTCCATTTTCCAAATGTATGCTTTATTCCATTTTAAGTGCATCTTTATTGAGACTTATTTTTCAGAGATAAAATAAAAAGTGAATTTTAAATGTTCGTCATGTCCAAGAATATCATGCAAATTATTCAATAATGCAATGGTGTAATCTCTGATACCACAAGATGGCCATATCTAACACCAGAGAAGGTGGTGGAGAAGAAAGTGTCTGTGTTTATCTCATCTTGTTCACATGAATGCAAAACAGGATGCCATGACTACAGTACAAGATTTTGTTGATTGCCATATGGGGCCAGGTTTCCTTACACATTATCCGCATCTTGAAAACATAGAAAATAATATTTAAAATGAAAATACCAACCATTAGTCACCACTAAAAATTTTGAAGTCATATATATGCCCCATTTTCATTTTGTTATGAAACTTGAAATCATTTGAATATAGTTTAAGAAGCCCAGATCTTGTATGTCAGAAAGCAGACCTGCACTCAGATTTGCCCCTGGCTTCTCTGCTATCTTGCACGGCTACCAAAGAGCTGTTCCATGATGCTTCTTAGAGAAACAAGAACAGTGTCTATTGGGTGTGGGCAGGTACTGAACAGCATGGTGAAGGAAGGGGGTTCACGTCCACTTAGATCTCTATATGGCATTTACAAATATGTTCTATATGGTTACAAAACATGCAAAACTACAAAGTTTGATTGTGAACTGATAGCTACGAAAACATCTGATAGCTATGAAAACATCTGAAGCCACAAATCATTTTTTTCTGATTTTATAGGTGAAAATTTCAGGTCATAAAATTGTTTTCTACACACAGCCCCAAATGTTTACCACAGAGGAAGAATTTGAGGCCAGCTCTGTCATTCAGGGACATTGACACGACTTTCTGGTTTGCTCTAGGCCAGCTGCGATCAAACCTGTGGGGTTGAACAACCCTTTCATAGGGTTCAACTAAGACCATTGGAAAACACAGACATTTACATTAATGATGTATAACAGTAGCAAAATTAGAGTTATTATAGCAACAAAAATAATTTTATGGTCATAGGGTTGCTACAATATGAGGAACTATAGGAAAGTGGCACAGCATTGGGAAGGTTGAGAACCACTGGTCCAGACCGTCACTATGTAAAACAGAGTCTTGATTCCTAAGAAGCCAGTCCATGATAGTTGCCATTTCATTTGGTAAATGTGTTAAGTACATGGATGAATAGAAAATAACGCATTGGCAAATAGGCTAAAGGTTTAAGTTATTGACCAGCAATTCATTTTGATTACTATCAATCTTGCTGGAAAGCGGGGGCATTTTCACTTGCTTTGGAAATCACTGTTTTACAAAAACAGAATTCTGCAGTAGAACCATGTCAGAAAATAGGTTACTCATATCCTAAAGAGCATAGCCTAAGACGCCTGAGTGAAAAGTCCCACCTGCTTTGCACTGGCAGACACTTAAACATTCCTTAACTATACCTTACTTTCTATAAAAATGTTTCCTATGACGTGCTTCAGGATGAAAGTTTCTCTGCTTGGTAAAAATTCTCATACTCATTTCTAAGAAAGCATACATTGTTCAGTTAAATCATAACATACCTTTGCAGAATCTAATAAATCTAATCTGATTCTTTGCTTTACAAATTAATTATCAACATGATCAAAGTAGTGGGTGCTATGAAACTTAAGTACAATTATAAGAAAGATTTTGCAAGTCTTTTATCTTAATTCCCCACAATGTCTATGAATCAAATAGAGACTCGGGGAAAGGGAACAGCAGGGGCCTGAAATTATTCACTTATCTTAATTTAAAATTCACCGACTGTCCACCCTCTTGAAGAGCTGTCTGTGATAAGGTCATCTTTAATTTACTGTAAAGCATCTTGAACATGTGCCCTTTGGAGCCTCACTGCGTAGAGGCCTGAAACCATCATGAAACGCCACCTCCTTGGCAGTCACACCAGCCAGCAAGGCACAGTTCCCAAGAGGGAAATGGGAACTCAGTGTAAAGAAACTAGAATTAGCAGCAATTATTATTTTTCCCTGAACAACAAAAATAATCTCAATGATTATGACAAAAAGAAAGTCTGTTATTTTCAAAGGGACACACACATGCCTAAAATAAGGATTGTCTGTTGATTTTGATACAAAATCTTATTTAAGGAGCAAGCCTCTCAATTCAGAGACATTTGGAATTACATGCTTAGAGATTCAAACACGCACCTAAAGCTAATTAGACAAACTAAAATAGAACAAGGAACTCAGTTGAAAGTACTGTCTGGTTTGATTCGGCTACAGTGAGGACTGGTTTTCACACTCATTTCATGACTGAGTCAATCACTGTCCTCTGTGCCCAGTTCCTTGAGGTTAACAGCTTATGAGGAAACAGCCCGTCTACAGCAGAGTTTCTGAATCTATGAGTCGAAACCCTGTTGGGGGCCACATATCCGGTATCCTCGATATCAGATATTTAAATTTGATGCATCACAGTAATAAGACTAGATTGATGAAGCAGCAGTGACATGATTTTATGGTTAGGGCTCACCACAACATGAAGAACTGTATTAAAAGTTCTCAGCATTAGGAAAGTTGAGAACCACTCTGCTAAAGTGATTCTGGTTTAAATTTCTACACTTGGTAGTCAAAGATGTCTACCCACCAATCCCCGGAATCTTTACATAATGAGAAGACCACGGTGAGAGCAGAGAGTCAGCAAACATTAGAACTATTAATGTAGCCTTTATTAAAGGCTGAAATTGACCCTTTCTATAATTGTTGAAGTAGGGGTTTCAGGATTTCTTGCTGTACTACAAGTGCTCTTTGGAGGAAGAAGTGAATGAATGCAGCAGAGCACAGATGTCCTTCATAACAATTATAAACATGAATAATCTGTTGAAATAGCACAATATATTTACTTGCCAGTATTTTTTCAGGATATATTATCTTAGCAATATCAGTTTTTTAAATATATGGGATTAACTTATATATGTCTTTTTAATTACAAAGTACAAAGGCTTAAATGCAGCAATGAAAGAAAGGTGTGAGGAGTAAGTTGCTTTAATATTTGCAGTAGTAAATTCTGTGTCTTAGCCGTATCTATGGTCAGTTTAAATACTCAAAAGGAATTAATTCTATTAGGCCACGAGGGTACTATTTAATGCATTATGCTAATTACCAGACTGAAAAAGATTATACTATTTTCAGACAGACTCAATAATACTCTTAGGGCAGCAATTAAGAAAGTTTGAGAATGTGTTAAGTCAATTTCTGAGTAAAATGAGATTCTTGTGGGAGAGGTAGTATTTAAAATGTCCAACAAATAAGAGTCTCTGGTAGTAGTTGAGCTCCTTACTGCCAGCAGGACATTAAAACAGAGTGGAGCAAAGGTTACCATATGAAAAGGAAGCATGGATAGCCGTGTTTTCCAAGATGGAGATTCTGAAAACAAAATCTCTCAATATGAAAGTAATGACATACTTTTCAGCCTACTTATACTCGATCTCCTCTTGAAATCTTCAAGAGAGGTGAAAGATCTATTTCCATTGTCCCTTGTAAAACAAAGTCAGGCTAGATTCTAGACAGACTCCTTACATATCACCAGGGCAAACAGCTCACCACTCTACTGCTCCCAATTGCTTGAGGGACGTGGCAAATGGTTGTAGCAGAGATTTAAAGAAAATTCCATAGCACTGATAATCCAATATTTTCTTTCTTGACAACCTGATAATTTCAAATTTCTTACTTCCTTTACCAGATGAATGCTGTTCTTTCTACAGGTGTTTCCTGTGAGCCTCTCCTGTGCACACTGTGTGATTTAAAACCACTATCTAAAAAGAAAGCACACGATACTCAAGGTCTTGCTTTTGTTTTTAATCTACACATTATCTCTTAACTGAACTTATCAGTAAATTAGATACAAATAGTGGTGATGTCTGAAGTTGTATTTTTATAAAGAAATTAAAAAGCAATGCTAATGTGATGAATCCATTTGTTTCTGAGCATCTGTAGACACAATTTTGAACCCACCCTGGCCTGCCTGGACAATTTTGAGACACTTTCCTCCCTTGTGAATCCCGCAACTACTTGTCACCAGGGAGCCTAGTTATCATCTTGTACCCAACTGATCAGCACCCACATCCTGAGTGTTACAGTCTCTCAACATGCTGGGCATGGAACTCAAAACTTCCCACCTGTCACGTTAGCACTCATTGATGGAAATTTTCTGTTTTCCTGGACTAGGAATGTTCACATAGGTTTTCCTGTACTTAGAGCCTCTATGTTTCTCTATGAAACTTATTCACTTTCATGTTTCAAACATCTTTGCTTCTTCCAAGAAGCCTTTCTACTTGTAACCTACCTGGCTTGATCCTTATATGTAGTGCCTTGCTCTAGTTGTATATTTAGGAAGTTCTTATTTGAAGCCACTGTATTTCAATCTTCATTTTACATCCTTGTGATGGATGAGCTACCAACAACATGACTTTTGATTAAAAGCATAGGGATAGAACCAAGAACATCAAGAATAATTTAACTTCAGATACACCACAGTAGAGGTCAAGAATAACTTTAAAAGGAAAAGAAGACTCCTTGAAGTAGAGGCACTACAATGTCACCTCTGTGGAATGGATTAAAACCTATTGTTTAGAGAGTTGACCTCCAGCTCCAATGGGAAGATACAATTTGATCAAGCTTGAAGAAATACAACAGGCTTAATTGTGAAGAGATATAAGAAGAGAATGTTCTAGAAAAGGAGAGAGAGTAGGGACACTAAGTGGAAAATATCAGTGTTGAAGGACTAAACGGGAGGAATACAGTTACAACAAAATTGTTGAGGGGACATTATCAAGAATTGAGGTCACATGCAAGTGGCAGAACATGAGAAATTCATATGTCAGGAAGATGACTTTGGTGCTCATGCCAAGTGCAAAAGGATACTGGGGCTTTTGGAGCAGAGTTATGACACGATATAACTCTATTTTAAAGGGAGCACAAAAATAGAAGGCCTGGGAGACAGAAGAAGCTAGAGAATAATTTCTTAAGAAAGCCCTATAACAGAGCAGACAGTAGGTGTTGACTGGGCTTGCGCTGCTTGTAGAGGATAAGACAAAGCAAGGTGAGAAGTAAGACAGAGCTAGATGCTGCAGGATGAATGTGAGGTATCAGAGGAAGGATGGTATTCATATATTCAAATGTCTGGTCCACATAAAGTCAGGGTTGTCATCATGTTATGGGACAGACAATGTAAAGAGGAATTTGCAGCAGCTGAAGAGGATAAAGGTATCAATGAAACAATCAAAAGCTTATGAGCTTAAGATATAATAAAGAGTTAAAGCAAGGTGTCAACAGGACCATTTCTGCCAGTGCTACAAAGTGATTATTGGTTTCTGATGTAAAAGCATGTTGATATTTTGTGTTTTATCTCACACACAAAAGTACCTACTAAAGAATGAATGCATGAACATAGTTGCAAGTCATTAGACCATTAGACTTAGTGTTCCTGTGCTATGACTCTGGTCCTTTTTTAATTATGTAAAGAGGAAGAAATTTAAACATTGCTATTTGTTTGATATTAAAATATATACATATTAAATTAATGTTTTACATGTACCAATTGAATCTATTTTAATTAAGAAAGTGTGGAATCTATATTAAGTTTTAGGAATTAAAACTTTCAAACATACATTTCTCTTTCCCACAATTTGGTATAATTTCTAAAGCCTAACCACGGAAAGAACTTGACTGGATGAATTAAAAATTTATAGATTTTTCATGCCTACAGCTCTTTTTGTGTATGATTTTTACAATTTTTATTATGGAGTACTAAAATGTAATTTTAATCAACAGCATAAGTGCTACAATCCACAGAGCCCCCCAAACCAGCATGAAAAGAAATTACCTCACCAGGTACTAATCTTCTTAGAGAGATTTGCCTTCCTTCCATCAAACAAAAATTACACTGAGAAGAGTTTTTATTTAGACACATATAGAGTGTCTTTTTTTTTTATTAACTTGAGTATTTCTTATTTACATTTCGAGTGTTATTCCCTTTCCCAGTTTCCGGGCAAACATCTCCCTAATCCCTCCCCTTCCCCTTCTTTATGGGCTTCCCCTCTCCATCCTCCCCCCATTGCTGCCCTCCCCGCAACAATCACGTTCACTGGGGGTTCAGTCTTAGCAGGACCCAGGGCTTCCCCTTCCACTGGTGCTCTTACTAGGATATTCATTGCTACCTATGAGGTCAGAGTCCAGGGTCAGTCCATATATAGTCTTTAGGTAGTGGCTTAGTCCCTGGAAGCTCTGGTTGCTTGGCATTGTTGTACATATGGGGTCTCGAGCCCCTTCAAGCTCTTCCAGTTCTTTCTCTGATTCCTTCAACGGGGTCCTATTCTCAGTTCAGTGGTTTGCTGCTGGCATTCGCCTCTGTATTTGCTGTATTCTGGCTGTGTCTCTCAGGAGCGATCTAAATCCGGCTCCTGTCGGCCTGCACTTCTTTGCTTCATCCATCTTGTCTAATTGGATGGCTGTATATGTATGGGCCACATGTGGGGCAGGCTCTGAATGGGTGTTCCTTCTGTGGCTGTTTTAATCTTTGCCTCTCTATTCCCTGCCAAGGGTATTCTTGTTCCCCTTTTAAAGAAGGAGTGAAGCATTCACATTTTGATCATCCGTCTTGAGTTTCATTTGTTCTAGCCATCTAGGGTAATTCAAGCATTTGGGCTAATAGCCACTTATCACTGAGTGCATACCATGTGTGTTTTTCTGTGATTGGGTTACCTCACTCAGGATGATA
The DNA here is from genome assembly GCF_011064425.1 of Rattus rattus. Taxonomy (NCBI): domain Eukaryota; kingdom Metazoa; phylum Chordata; class Mammalia; order Rodentia; family Muridae; genus Rattus; species Rattus rattus. The sequence goes on along the minus strand of NC_046156.1, from coordinate 72,815,410 downwards.
TTTTCCAGTTCCAACCATTTGCCTACGAATTTCATAAAGTCATTGCTTTTGATAGCTGAGTAAGTGTCTTCTTTATTCTACTTATGTAAATCAAAAAGACTTATAAAGGTATTTTTGTTTTCTCATATCAATATTATCTTCATGGTTACAACTTCAATGTTCAATTATGCTGTAAAGTATGCAGTTAAATACCAGAATAAATAACTCATTATACTTAATTTGCATGTCATTCTGATACTCAGAATATAATCTCATGTTCTTCCTCTCTGTCCTGCATAACGTATATGTCATCCCTTTGTTAAGAGTATGCAGCTTTCATATGTCATCTTCCACTAATCATAATATCCATAGTATCAAGACATGGTTCATGACAGAATTTGCTCAAATTCTCCGAAAGAAAGCCTCATTTTACTTAGTAGTGTCGCCAAAGTACAGTATCAATGCAAGTTTGATATGTTGGCAAGATTTTATAAAGAACTTTTCGATGTGAAAAAGTAAAAGTTTCCAGCTCAACATGGAAAGAAGAAAAGTGACAACACCTGAATCATCCTACTTGCTTCATTTCCACACTGTATCATTGTCAAAAATTACCACATAAAAATAATAATATGACAAAAGGTACTATGAGAGCCCACTTACATTACATTTATTACAGTATGTTTTTATAGCTCTGTTTTGTGATTACTTTTGTTCATCTCTAACTGTACCGAATGTAAAAATTAAACTTTATAGTCAGGAAGTATATACATGAAGAATATAGTGTGTATGTGCACATGGAGGGAATGATGGAGCAAAAGAAAGATGGAAGGCCAAGAAAGTAGTCAGGGCAAAGAGCAAAGAGAATGAAAGGTTGAAATTCTTTCACTTAAAAAAGGTTGGGAACAGAGCTTCCAGGGACTAAGCCACTACCCAAAGACTATACATGGACTGACCCTGGACTCTGACCTCATAGGTAGCAATGAATAGCCTAGTAAGATCACCAGTGGAAGGGGAAGCCCTTGGTCCTGCCAAAACTGAAACCCCAGTGAACGTGATTGTTGGGGGTAGGGCGGTAATGGGGGGAGGAGGGAGTGGGGAACACCCATATAGAAGGTTAGGAGAATGTTGGCCCGGGAAAGGGAATAACATTCGAAATGTAATTAAGAAATACTCAAGTTAATAAAGAAAAAAATGAAAAAAAAAACGGTTGAGAAAAGAAACAACCTTTATTTACTTTTTTGATTGTTGTAATACTATGCTAAAATTCTATAAATATTTCATCTAAACCCCAATGTATAGTTAACAGCTCTGTTTGAACTGCACAGGTGAGAACTACTGAATGAAGGTCACACAGTAATTCAATGTTGTAGGGCTTGATACTCTGTATGGATTCAGGCAACCACTCAGTCTAGGCTCATTGAGAATGGATAGGAGGGGGCTCTCTCTTGAAATTATTGCCTCTTATAGCTATGTACAACCACATAACTGTACCACTTACGATGACCACCTGTCTTTTTACAAGTCCCGAATTATTTCATACAACAGCATACGATTTGAGGTTTCCTATTTGTCATGCTAGGGCATGACATTGTCTCCATATGACTCTCTTTCTCAAGTTCCCTCTCACATATTTCTTTCAGTTCTAGCTTCTTATAAAAGGTAATCTGGAGGCCCCTAACAGAAGGTCTTCCAGAATGCCTTTCCCATGTTTTGTCCTAATCATCTTCAGAGAATTGGCTCACTTGACCCACTTTATTATATTTGCTCATCAACATATTTGTGTTTTCTTTTAAACTGTGCATTCTCAAGAGTAAAATTCATACATTTTTCATGTCTTTTGTGTGATTTATTTCCTGGCCCTCTAGTACAAGAGCAATATGTATCTACATTACAATGAAATCCTGCCCAGGGATGAATTTCCCCCTAAGGCTTTTAGTGATCTGTATGAAGCCTCTGGGGTAAAATAGAGGAATTACAACATGTTCAACTTGGAATAGACATTCACAACTGGCTGAAATTCCCTGGATTTTGGAAAAGGACTGGAGAAAGAATGAGCCTTTATTAGGATCTATGGTTTTCACACTGTGCTGAAAATCTACTAAATGGTATTTAGTATTCACAACAGCTGGGAAATAGCAGCCATGATTGTGCTGTATGAATGAGAACACTGATCTGGGTCAAATGCACATTCCAAACCTATTTTAAAATAATAAACCTTCCTTCTTTGCAGTATCCCACTAGGATATACCATCATGAACGTGCTGAAAGTCAGGTAAAGCAGACGAAAGGAAGACATTTTGAACAGAAATGGAGCAAAGAAAAGGGCACATTGGGTGAGCTCAACAGATTGAATTCTGGGAATAATTTTCAGCAAAAATTTCACAGAATGCATTTCTAGATTCCTCATTCCCCATGCACCATGATATAAACCACGTGAAACTAAATGTTAATGTGGATTCCAGAAAACAAAAACAAATCCATTTTTGTTTTTTTGTTTCTCACAGAGGCCAGATGCGGACGCCACAATGAGTATTGAAGACTTTGAAGAGCAGTTAAGGATGTGAGAGACATGCACTCTCCATTCCATATCTTACACAACAAAAGCATCAGAGGCCTGAAGGCTGAGGAAGGGATGGATGAGCGCTTAACCTTCCATTAAGCCAAATGGAGGTATGCCCTATGACACCAAGTGTCATTGTCATTCTTCTAAACGGTGTTGCATGACAGTATTCCAAAAGATCATATAAGCAACAACATAAATGTTCAATTCAAGGTCACCAAACAAGAAGTCACTTACCTTTTAGAAAATAATAAGACAAGGTAATTTTTTTAACATATTACAAAATAGTTCGTTATATTGACTTAAAAATTAAAAGAATCTATTTATGTACCTTAAACATAGAACCTCAAATTTTCTATATTTAGGAATATATATATATATACATATATATATATGTATATGTGTGTGTGTGTGTGTGTGTGTGTGTAATGCTTTTATCAGCTTTCTGATATGCTCAGGTTACTCATTATCAATTGTTTTATACAAACAACGCACACCACAAATGTGTACATTTTGTATGTGGCCATTGCTTATTGTCTAACCTATATACAAGTTAGTTAGCTGAAGGTTGAAAGTTCACATCTGCTGTTCTTTACTTTATTTATAGTCAAAATGCTGTAAAGGATAGCCAGAGCCATTCGTTCCATGGGTCTTAAATTTCAAAATGCCTTCTTAGACAAGGCTTCCCAGGGCATATAATTTATATTTTCGTCTGCCACCGAAATTTCTACGTGATCATCCACACAGTTTAAAATTTCCACTGGATAGGTAAATGAATGGAGACATTGTGGAGATGCAGGCACAGCAGAACATTACAGTAAAACACCATTTTCCTTATCTAAAAAAGCAAAATGTAAGAAATGTGTTCATCGGTCTGCTTGCTCGCCATCTTTAATGCTGTTCACTTCTCCCTCTAGCATTTTTCTAAGCCCCTTCTTTCCCTTAATGCAAACCTTAATTGTTGCTGTGTGTGCTCCAGGGTATTCTTTCTCTTCCAGTGTTGACCATCTTTCTATAAATTTAGACACCAGGGAATCGTCGTAGTCTACAATCTGAAATCCAGAGACATTTGCTCCTCCAAACTGAATTTTCAGCAGGTCCCCATCAGTGAATCCCTAGACATAAAGCAGAATTGCGTTATCCCTATGGATCATAACCTTTCCTATACCTCTCCGCATGTTGTTTCTTAGCATGTTAAACACACATGGGAGAGAGGAAATGCATACAAAAAGATTTCATGTATGTAAGAGCCAATACTCATCAGCACACCTCATATGAAATAGGTATCATGGTAGGTCCTAGTATTCACTGACTGCCCATCTCATGTAGAGCTCACAGGAGGATTTACACAGAAGTTTTCTTTGATACTGAATCAGCTTCCATGGATCAGGTAAGGACTGGGTTTCCTTCATTGAATTTATCATGGAGCATAGCCTTATAGAAATCATTGCTCAAACTATTCTCAGTTAAACTGATCATTCACTTGCCTGATAAAATATCATTAAAATGAAAAGGAAAAACAAACGTCCAATTTTTCTTAATTCTTTAATAGAAATGCATTTTATATTAAATTAGAAAAAATTAAAATGACAATCGAATTTTATCAATCAGGTTGGTGATTATGGGCAATGTTATGCTTGTGGAGAGGACCCAAGTTCCCTTCCAATATCCAAAATTGGCCGGTCACATCCTCTAGTAACCACTTGGATATCATCTAGTAATGATGTATCAGTAATGTACACATGGAGCCAGGCTCAGTCTCTCCAGACCAAGGGAGAGTGTGTACAGCAAGAGCAGCAGCTACCGGTCTGCTTGACGTGCGTGTGCTTGGTGCTTATAACATCTCTCCTATCTCTGCCCAGCCTCATGCCTCATCTATTCAGTGCAATGAGATAAGCCTCTAACTTCCTCTCTTGCTGTCAATTTTGCTATCATTATCTTTCTTTGGGTTTCATTTAATTTCATTCATGCTGTCATCTTACTCTGATTATGCAACAAACAGCTTCAACTGAAGTCCTTGATAGATTTGATGCTGACCTAAATAAAGATTTGCATTTTTCAACGGTTTTTTTTTTCCCTTTACTTCTCGGTTAATTTTGAACAGAATTTCCCAGAGACAATAGAAGCCACTCTGTCATAATCCTTGAACAGTAGCAACAAAACATCAATTTCTAGGTTTAGAAGCCCATCTGCCTTCACGGACTTTGGAAGAGAATAGTGTAGTTTTCATATTAGGTGTGTGTGTGTGTGTGTGTGTGTGTGTGTGTGTGTGTGTGTGTGTGTGTGTGTGTGTGTGTGTGTGAAAAATAGGCAAAGGAAAGAGAAAGAGTGGATGAGAAAGAAGAAGAGGAGGAGAAGAATTAGAAGAAGGGGGGAGAGACAGAGACAGAAATGAGAGCTGAGAGATCAAAATTGGACAAGTCAGATGCAACATCTCACCAAATAAAAACCATCATATCATTTAGGGAGACATATTCACAAGACTGAAAACCAAGTGGTTCTCCACTAATTGTGGATCCGTCATGCTCTAAATGATTATCAACAATTTAATTCCATGAGAAGTGCAGGGAGGATAAATATGGGCATAGGGTCTTATACCCCTCATCTTATTATGGGCCAGTTCACCTTTCAAATGCTACAAAGAAAGCTCCATCAGAGCCTATATCTGAAGAAATAAGTCCACTATTTAGCAAGTCTTAAAATGGTTCATCAATACGTGAATATTTAAAGAATTTTTTGCAACCACCTCTTCCTACATGCCTAAGTCATTGGCCATGGGGAAGTGTTGCTTTTCTGTTGAGAACTTGGGAGCATAAAAACCCTTCAGCGTTAGGAGGTGGTTTTCAGACTTCAACATCATGAAGTGTTTAAATTCTCAGACATCCCAGTAAAATCAGCATCCTTCACAACTACCAGGAGTTTGTGAGCAGAGAAAAATCAGGCGTTAAGGAAAGAGAAAGCAGACCCAACTTTAGCTTCAGAATTAATTTTGGTAGATTTCTAAATGGAACCATGACCAGAGCATGGACTTGCTCACTTAAACAACAGTGCTTTCTTTTTTCATGGCATTACAGAGCAACTCTCAAATTGATGAGACACCTTCTGTCATTATTTCTCAATGTTCCAATATAATCTTCTCCATCTGGACACTTTTAAAGATCGCAGCTTTCACTGTGGCTCTGTGCTCTTCATCAAATGGCACAATTCACACAGGGACTGAGTGTACAGGCTGTTTTAGGCATGAAACAGAGCTAGGCCAAACTCACTGTAGAGCTTCAACTCCTGTTAACCCTTGTGTCTATACAGAGTTGTTTCCAATCTCCTAGGTACACACTGAAGAAAAATCCCAGAGGATTGTTATAGGAGCGTTTAATCATGTTACCAAATAGCAATTCTATCTTGAAAAATCAACTTCTTCCAGACTCAGAAGATACTAACTGATACTAACTTGACTGTTCTCAGCGAAAACACCATTTATTGAAACATTTGTTGTTTTTGCATTTTTTTCTCTCATAGTAGGGACTCTTTCCAAGACATAAACTGATACTTTATAAACCATAAAAAATGAAGCCTGTATTTGAATAAACACAAAGCTTGTGTGCAGTCCTATCACACAATCGAGAATAAACATTCATTTTCTGCCTCTTTTCTTTGTCTCAACACATTTTTATCATGTTGTGTAGAGATAATTTCCAACAAACAGGGTCATAGCTATTCAAAGACCATGAAGCACGCCAAAGCCTGTTTGACTGCCACTTTAAAACTCATTTTTGGAAATAAAAATCAATGTTCCACAATCTAAATTGATTGGCTATAATTATGAAAGGAAAAAAGCAAAGAAATATAATTAACCAATCTGCTTTTTCAATATGTTCTGAATGAACAAGAATACTGATGGAAACATGACCAACACCTACAAGAACTCAGTTTTCTTTTCATTGTGTTACTTATAGACTATGTAAAAATCAGAAGTAAAATATTTTCAAAACATTACTATTACATTGCTACAATATGTAATTTATAATATTATTGAAATAATAGTACTATTTTGTAGATTTAATTTCCTCACAAATGTGTATCGATTTCATATATTATTTTATAAAAACTCAAGTAGTCATTCAGTAATTTTAAGGAACACAGTGACATAAAAATGTATAATTAAAGAGTTAAACTTTATATTTTTAAAAATTTCCCTTAGTACAAAATTATCAAGATAATTCTGACAAAAAGATAATTCTGAGTAAATGTGGTTATGAAGATATTTGTAGCACATGTAATAGCTAGAATTAATTTAAAGTTGTAGATTGGGGGAAAAAAACCTAAAGCAACCGAATAAAACATTTCTTTTCTTGCCTTTAAATAATATCAGACTATATTTTTAAAATATCCCTTGTGAATGATGATTACTCCAAGTAAATATTAAAAAACAAAAACAAAACAAGATAAGGTAGGGGAGCTGGGAAGGTGGTTCTGTAGATAAGATTGCCAAGGTTAAGTTCCCAGCACACATATGACAGGATGTTTCCAGACAGGTAATTCTAGTCCTTGTGAATCATAGGCCCTTATCTACAATCTGCAGGTATTCTATGCAGATGGAGCAGAAATATTTATGCAGACAAAACACTTATACCCATGAAATATGAATATATATATTGTAATTAAAAGTTAGTAGATAAAATAATGTTAATTAATTCACCTACCAGATTTGCAATGATATAATGGTACCCTTTAACATGTTTTCCAATGGTAATAACCTAGCAAGAATAAAGCACAAACATTTAATACATGGGAAGAACAACAATGGAAAATCTCTGCTAATTATCAAAAGATGAAAATTTGAATTTTATATTCCATGTCATTTTCAGGAAACATTTTTATCAAATAGATTATTTCTTAGGAAAATATATCAATTCACTTTAGTGCTTAGTAAATGCTATCTATTAAGAAGTCAGACATTAAATCAAAATAACTCCCTTCTTTTATTCAATACTGAAAGCTTGTTCATACATTTTTTGGGGGGGGGGACAAAAAAGCAAATACATTTAATCCATAACAAGTAATAATTTTATTTCTATCAGTCTATATTTGTGTCTTTGTAATAAAATAACCACCTGAGAAAAATTCTGAAATGTTATAACTATCAATGGTATTCAACATTTAAGAGGTATAAAGTTTATAGAAATATTAGGAGATATTAATAAGCAAATATAATATTATCCCAAAGCTAAAGCTTAGTTCAAATAATTATTGCTTTTCATTTTAGGCCACAAAGTAGTCAAGAAACTAATTTTCACTTCATATATCAGTGTTAAAAATCAATGGTAAGATAACCTTGCATCTTGGAATGAGAGATTACTCTAGCAATGACTATAGCATCTTTGAATATTATTAAGGAGCATTTCCTTTACTGTATCATTGACACAGAGAATAGGTGCAGGTGAATGAAATGCCTTGGTGCAGAGAGATGAAACTAGTGATCAACGCACTGTAAAATGAAAATAACTAAGGTCAAGGTGTATTTAATTCCATTAATCTGCGGGCCTTCATAACTTGCAAACAATAATTCAGACAAGCATGGTTTGCTTCCTTGCATGACTAGAATGTATGAGGGGAGCAGTGAACGTGCCAGGGAGTATCATACTGCATATTGGAACCACAGGAAAAGCAACAGAGTTCAAATGGACAGAATCTGCTAAATTCATATGCTTTCCAAGGCATCACAAACCTGAAAAATCATAAATGCCACAAGGAAGTCTGGAGTCATTTATTTTCAAAATAATTCCTTTATATTTTATTGATTTATTATTTCAGGAAAGGCCCAACTGTGTAGCCCAGACTCTCCTTGAACTCAGCATGCCGGACAACCTGGTACTTCTGCCTCAGCCTTCCGAGTCCTGGGATTCCAAGTGTGGACCACTATCCTTCCATTTTTAAAGAAATAATCAAACAAAAGGAAAACATAAAACAACCAACTATAAAAAATATGCAAAGCATTAGTTTACTTCCGGCTTCTCTGGCTCCCCTTGTGTCTACACAAATTCCTCACACTGAATACTGTAGTGATCCTGTAGGCTACTCCAGATCCACTCTTCCCCTCTCTCTGAACTCAGATCACATGGGTTCTCTTAACTATTTTTTGCATAATAGCACAAAACTGCTATTACAAACTGCTCAGGACTTTACATCTTCTATATCCTTACTTGCAAATTTCTCCACTTTATCACAAGCATGTGTTATTCACATGTCAGCTGTAACCAGTCTCAGCCTGGGGGGCGACCCCTGGCTGAAGACTTCTATGACTGTCCATCACCTGAGGCAAAGTGAGGTGCTTGAATCAGCACATTTGGCTCAAAAGCAAAGACATATTTTCTTGAAAAGATTCTACAGAATGCAATGTTCAAGTGGTGTAGCAGCTGTTTGAAAGGAAGTTAGGGTTTACATTGCCTTCTGTCCCATTTTTGCATCACATAACCAAATTGCCTTTTCATAAAAAATTGGACCCCCCAGGTTGAAGGCAGAAGATTGAAGAAAAGATGTTCTTGCAAGTGGAAAATATTCTAATTCATTTTGGCTTAATCAACATGCATTGTGTCCATAAATATCTTCGGAACATCTGTTGAATTGCTTACTGAGTAAGCTACCTTGTGAATGTCCGTTTTCTATCGGAGCATTAAAATAAACAGTCAAAATGATACCAGTTATCTTTACTTCTGTTTACTGTGAAAAAGAAGAGATATAAATATTCACTAGGTTCAAGTCTTTGTAAGTGTTAGTGTTGCCATAGTAGCCATTATAATTTTGCTTTATAATAGCAATTAGTATTATACAATAGAAAAATTATGCTAATTTACAAGTGTTTTGTTAGTAGGATACTTTTCTCATCTGATCACAACTAGAAATAAGTGTCTTCAGAGTTTTATCAAATGATATTAAAAATAGTCTTAATCTAATGCAGGTTAATTTTGTTGCTAATTTCCAGCTGCTATGAAGATAAAGAGTTTCACCCCATCTCTGTTCTCTTGCAAATACTAGTTGAATAAATTAATAAAAGAGTGTCCTTTTTCTTAGGATACGCCTTATCATAACCTTGTGCTTGGTGAATGCTGTTCTTTGAAGAACATTCTGACCTAATCTAAATGATTACTTTCAGTTATCCTCTCTCAGAACAGTTTGTTCTTTTCAGTAATGGTACATCCATGTTGATATTATGTAACCACAGCATTCACAGGCTTTGATGGGGTTTGCAATATTTTAACGGTGTTTCTTAAGTCATACTGCAGTGTCTGCACAGAAAACGCTAAGGGAGGGAATAGTCATTCAAAAATAAGTGAATGGCTCAAAGCTAGCCAAATACTACCTTTTGTGTGAACTTTGTACAAATCATTTCTCTCAAAAGATAGATATATCCTCCTGCAACCACCATAGAACACTTACATAGCTTAGATCTTCTATGATCTACCCAGAGCCCCAATGTTAGAAGCTTGATCCTCAGTTCTGTACTACTGGACCGTTGTACAAGCTTCATGAGGTCCATCATAGTGTAAGACCCTAAGAACATTTGAAGGTTCTCCTTGAGGGGTAAGAGGGATCCTGGTCCTTTGTTGTCTCCCCCTTGCTTTTCAGCTACACTGAAGTAAGCAGTTTCCTCTAACACACACACGCACACACACACACACACACACACACACACACACACACACACACACATCAATGTATACAGTCTTACCACTAGATGGAAAATCACAGACAAGTGACCAAAGATAAAAATTTCTGACATAATGAACCAAAATAAACATTTGCTCGCTAAAATTTGATTTATTATATTATTTGTTATATTAACAGAAAGCTAAGTTGCACAAGTTTGTATGATATAATTTTTAGTACTGAATCTGCACGTATTTTCTTCCCCTAAAAGAAATCTCACGAGGTTCAAATTGCATTCTTTCTTATCATTATTTGTACCCTTCCATTAGAGAATGCCTTCAACAAATCATTTAATAAGTGGTATACCATCTATTTTGTGCACTCAATGAGTTAATAGAGGTGAACATTTATGGTCTATAGATGTAAAACAATGCATTTTAAGTTGTGTATTACATGGACACTTACATAATTGTAATTATAGATTTTGCTTCCAACATTGCTTTCATTTTATCACTTCAGTTTGCTACACAATTTTCCCTATATACAGTTTTGAAGGACACAGTTGTGGCTATCACCTCTATTTATTATGAAGAAGCAGGAATATTTGAAATTATAAACTGGACTACTGAATATTATTAGGATTCAATGTTAATGAGACCCTCCTATGAAAGTCAACTGTGATTCTGACGTGCACATTTCAACAAGAGACCTAGCCTAACAGCAGTCCTGGTTTCATCTCCTTAGACCAGAGTCAAGAGTTTTGCAACTAAAATTATTCTCCTCTCTTGCATACATTGGAAGGTTTCATTAGTTTGAAGTAGTTATCTAATCCTTCATAAAGAATTCCACTTTTATTTCTTCAGGCCTATATTATATATCAGTTAAGACTTCATAAATACTTTTTTTCAAAAATTTGTTGTCAGGAATACATCAGCGAATTTCAATTTTATTTCAAGGGCTAGAGGGAATATAAATGCATACACAACTATTTTTATGTATTTTCGAGGAAGAAGCAGCTGCAGTTTCTCTTTTCCTCTCTATGTCTCTGTCTATCTCAGTTTCTCTCTGTGTCTCTGTCTCTCTGTCTCTCTCTCTTTCTGTCTCTCTCTCTGTCTTTCACGCACGCACACACACACGCACACACACACACACACGCACACGCACACACACGCACACACACACACGCACACACACACACACGCACACACACACACACGCACACACACACACACACACACACACACACACACACACGCACGCACACACGCACACACACACGCACACACACACACACGCACACACACACACACACACATACACACGGATGCACACACACACACGCACACACATATACACGGATGCACACACACACACGCACACATGCACGTACACACATGCACGCACACACACACGCATACACACACACACAAACACTCCAGAAAGGACTAGTAAAGGATACCTTACACAATAGGCTGAGAAGAATGTCTGACCAGTTTCTGTGCCTTACAGCATTGTAGATTTGGTTCCTTGCTGTGCCTCCTAAGTTATCACTTCATGGTTGTTCTACCCTGAAAGGTCTGATCTGAAGTACACCAGTTTGATAAAGGCAGACAAAAGCACTCTCATGTCTCATTATTGTTCTTTCTAAAGCCCATGACCACTATTGACTTCAACACTGTGAACACAGTTTGAATGTATTTCCTTGACCTTTTAATTTCTAGATTACAATTTGTGGACACAAATTTTCTTATGTATGTGCAAACGCAACAGTTACTTCTTACAAAAATACCTCCCCTTCCTAGAGATATTGATATAGTGTGGTGGTTTGAATAATAATAGCCCCATAGGTTCAAATATTTGAATGCTTAATGGACAGGGAGAGGAACTATTTGATAGGATTAGACGGATTAGGGTAGGATTAGCTGGTTGGAGGAAATGTGTTACGGGGGATGGGCTTTGAGGTTTCAAAAGGCCATGACAGACTCTTCTTCCCTCACTATACCTTAAGATCAGGAAGTAACACACCAGCACCATGCCTTCCATGGCTGCCATGCCATATCCCCTCCATGATAAAGGACTCAGTCTCTGAAACTGTCAGTAAGTTTTTAATTAAATAGTTCTTTATGAGTTGACATGGCTGTAGTGTCTTTGTATAGCAATAGAATAGTACTAAAGATACACAGGTATAAAATAAAATAGGCTTGGAGTATATTATATTGAAACAATCATGTAAGACTCTCAAACTCATTCACTTTTCCCCTAGGGTCATGTTTGAACTTAATTCAATTGCTTAAAATGTTGAGGCAGAATTAGATTTAAATGTTTCCAACTCAGAAAAGCATGGACGTTTAGGACAATGCTTATGTAGTGTATGAAAGTGTGATATTATATATTTACGTTATTCAACAACAAAACCAATCTGTCAGCATTATTGACAGCCATCTGCCATTGCTTACTGAAGCTGGGGATAATTCAATTGATGATTTTTGCTGCATTGTACATGAACTATAAACTAAAAACCGCTGTCCAAGCATCTTGCAGAATGATCCTTGCCAATGCTGATGCTGCATGCATAGTCTATATTTGGCAGAAAACAGAGAGGAACAAACCTGGTCCACAATGTCATTTACTTTATCCCTTTCACAGTCCAGGATTACACGCCGTTCTTTTTTTAACTCCAGATCTTGAAAGAGCGATCTGTAGGTCTCATCTTTCTTGTCATTGTTGATGTTCCCCACATTGATAGCAGTCACCTGCCACTTCTTCTCTGCAGCAGAATCCAGAACAGCTTGCAGTGTTGATAAGCCTGGGAAGACAAGGGGCAAGTATGACTGATGAAATTCTGAGATACTAGAGCACCTCAGAACCCGAGTGTGAAATGGCCGGGTCCACCACATTGTTAATCCTGAAGTGTTATGCAGCTTAGGGAGGCTGACTTTTGACAGAGGTTATGGTTTTTAATTAGTATCTACTGATGTCTGCATCATTTTTTTTAAAAAGGCATAAACAAACTGCCAAAGAAAAAATGCTTTTTTATACCTCTAAAATGCATTCTTGTTACATGCTGAAAGACAAGATCTTTAATATCTACAAATTGAGTAAAATAAAAGATGTCCCCAGCATATCCAACTTTATAGATGGCATAATGGCTTTAGCTGTAGGTGATTGTGCGCCATTTTGCACTAGTAACCTGACAGGGTTGACTATGCTTCATACAGAATCTCTAAACAGTTGAGTAGCACAGCCAGTGATGTCTAAGAGGATGCCATGCATCCCTAGTTGTCTCCTATCAGCAGCAGACTGATAGCGTTTTTTCCCCTGTAGCCTTCTGTTATATTTGTTGTAGGCACTGATCTCATGGAGATTGAATTGTTCATCTATTAACCAGAGAGTAGCATCTATCTCTCAAGTTCATAGTTATCTCATTTCATAAATATTAGATGATTTTTCTATTCATTAGTAACTTTTGTTATATGATTTCACCTGGTGTTCATTGTGGCATTTTATTCTGTATAAACTACACCATGTTCTAAATATGGATCAACAGCCAGGGGCTGGAAAAGATTGTAGGTTTTTTATTATTTTCGTTTTGAAGAGCTGAATCTATGGTTTTGTACTAGAAAAAAAATATCATATGTCCTTGTCTTCCAAATAACCCCAGCTGTTCTCACTGAAGCCAAGTTCATCATGTAGAAGAATAACTTTATGGAAACATGATGTCAAGGCTCCATAAAAAATTCAAGCTCAATATATCATCTTCCTCCTTACAGAATGTCCTGCACACTTGAAAAACCATACTAATCTGCTTTTAATCTGTATGATGTGTGAGTCACCAAGTGTGACTATATTGGGAAGCAAATCTGTCTATAATCTAAATTCAAATACCAAATTTTATTTTAGATCTATTTACAATGGCAAACAATTATCTGTTTTGTCCACCAATATTTTGAGACATAAAAAGTCACTTAGAATTTTATAGATTCAGTGTTAGTGATAAGAAGGCAAAATAAAGCTTAGGATATATTCTGATACTGACAAACAAGCAAATTCCTCAAAAGGGGCATATGCCAAAGTTTGAAAGAGCTATTTGTAGCTTTTCACTAAAGACAAATAAAGTGCAGCATCATCAAATCACAATGGCAACAGACTAAGGGACCTAATTTATTTTATTAAACCCCTGAAATCCTAATTAAAATAAGTATTAGGAATATTTATTTGCTTTTAATGAGTTAGAACAAATTAACTATTTTGAAAATGTTAACAAGCAAGAACTATTGTGTTATAGAGGAATTTTCATGTGTGGAATGTTCTCAACGTGAAGATAAAATCAAGTTTGTTTCTTCCTTTAGTCACAATTTGGCTAGTATACAACAAACAAATGTGAACATAAAGTTAACTTTCTGTAACTCCCACTGGAGTCAGTGAGTCAAGGTGACAACTGTCAACTACTCTAAGCCACTTATGACCCAGTTGAACTGAAATGTAAAAATGGTGAATTTTATCAAGGTATCAATGTACAGGGAATATATAAGTACATATTAAACATCAAACATATTCAGATCATCAAAACCTAGACCAGAAAATATATCACATAATAACAATTCTGACAAAATACATGAACCAACTATGATACATACATCTCATTTTATCCTTCTCTGAGACAGGAGTTACAATGAGGACATTATGGATTATTTCTAAGCATGACAACAATATGGTGGTTATACATAAAATAAGAGAATTACATATCTATTAAATACTGAAATATCAACAAATGAAAAATGATGATAGTACTTGCTTCAATAGAATTGCAGAATGACAGGAAAATGCATGCTGCAAAAATTAAATTTTTCTGTAGTATCCATTGAGAAAGGGGTTAAAAATTCAAGGCAACCTGAGTGTTGTACCACTACTCTGTAATGTTAGCTCTTGTCAAGACTGAAGTAGGAATCCATGAGCTTTAGGTCTAGTCTCAAAAAAATGCTTGACAATTTTTATAATATAGTTTAGAAGGAAGATTTAAAATAATTTACTTCAATGGATAGTTCATAATATAGTGAACTTAATTCAATCTGGGGAAAGTAAACAAAACATCCCCTTGTGTCTGTTTCTATAATAAAAGTTTCAGATAAATAAGAAGTATTCAAGGGATGCCATAGATCTCTCATCACTTGTGAGAAAAAAATTTCAGTGATAAAAACCTTAGAACTTGTCATAAAACATCTGTGATTGCTACTCACTCCAGGAAACTTCAATTCCCCTCCCTTAAGCTATAAGGCAAGCATTCAAATAGTGTGTCTGCTTGTCATCACCAGTTAAGGCAGAACATACACAATGGATCACTCAGTATTTCAACAGCTACATGCTGCTGAAAAACATATTTTCTAACTACTCTATTGTCTTTCTGTCTTCTAATTATCAGAAAAAAGCTTCCAGTCACCATCAAAACATGACCATGAGTAAAGGTCATGCTTTCCCCATTTTAACATGAAGCAATCTTAAGGATCATTCTTTACCCTGCATACTAAGATATTTTATTGTATTTTATTAAATCATGAAATTTCCACACCAAAAAACTCCGAGAGCTACTGCATTTGGTATTGTCTTGTCTTTGACAGATACTATAAGAAAATTTACATATAAATTCACATATAAATTTATAAGTAGATTTCATCAAGTGACAAATTTAAGCCTAAAATTTATTGGCAGTTCACAGTGTCAAAGAAGATGGGATAATATATAAAATTAAAAGATAATGGAAAAAAAAGATAATGGATATTTTTCATGACTAACTTCCAAACTCATTTATTCTGTGTCAAAAGTAACATGCACTCAATGTAGATTCCATTATTAAATAATCTTAGGGTTAATATTTTGGAAGCTGTGTAACCTAGCACAAGTTTCTTGTATTTATTAAAACCTCAACTTCCCAAGTAATGCTATATCAGATTTGATATATGTTCTGTCAGTTGACACTGCATAACATTGAATCAGTCATTGACAAGCTGACAATTGGTATCACACAAAATTTGAAGAGACTGTAGATCCTTGCTCAGGAATTCACACGGATTATTTTTCAGAGGTAACCACATAATCTCTCAACATCAGTTACTCAAGTTCCTCATCCCTCAATGCTGACAATACTGTAAAATTTTTACTGACAATTTCTTCACAGTTCATACAAGACTTTTAAATGCTTGACACTGATGCCCAGCCTGCAGTGCCAAGAGGTCAATAATTTTTAAACTTACAGAACACCAAAAGGTGGGCATTTTGCATACAAAGATAACACTAAAGTCTTCATTTCCTATGCACATGCAGCAGGCTGCTGTTCCCTTGGCCCTACCATTTAATTAGGAGATAGAATAAGCTGAGCATTTTTCCTTCTGGAATGAAATAACACAGCGATTTCTTCATTGGTACATGAATCCCTTAATCCAGCTATAAATATTTGTGGGAATTGGATGCTCCACATAAAATTGGTTTATGTAAAGCTGTCAGTAAGCAGTATTCACTCCACTCTGATATGTATTCTGTATATTATGTCAGCTTGCTTACTTCCTGTTTCTGAACAATTTAAAAAATAAAAGAAAGATGTTGAGATAAGCAGCTGCTGTCCCTGCAAAAATCAGAAGAAAATTAAAATATAACTATTCCTTTTAATAAGTTTAAACATAATCCTAAAATATTTCAATTATATGATGAATCTAAAATTGAGTTCTTGATCTACTACTGAATCTTAAACAGTAGTAGATAGAGAAAAGATAGCTAGTTCAATATCGTTATCAATAGTCTCTGTATGCATGACCTATTTATTAGCTGCCATTTTTTCTTAAACTCAAAAGAAATTATTAGCAGTAAATGCCAATTTCATTTTGACCTACTGTGAATAACATTGAGAAAAATTAGCTTAAAAGTACTTATGTAATAATGACTTTATGAAATTCATAGGCAAATGGATGGAACTGGAAAATATCATCCTGAGTGAGGTAACCCAATCACAGAGAAACACACATGATATGCACTCATTGATTAGTGAATATTAGCCCAAATGCTCGAATTACCTTAAATGTACAAAACACATGAAACTCAAGGATGACCAAAATGCGAATGCTTCACTCCTTCTTTAAAAGGGGAACAAGAATACCCTTGGGAGGGAATAGGGAGGCAAAGTCTAGAACAGAGGCAGAAGGAACGCCCATTCAGAGCCTGCCCCACATGTGGCCCATACATATACAGCCACCAAACTAGATAAGATGGATGAAGCTAAGAAGTGCAGGCTGACAGGAACTGGATGTAGATCTTTCCTGAGAGACACAGCCAGAATAACAGCAAATACATAGGCAAATGCCAGCAGCAAACCACTGAACTGAGAACAGGACCCCCGTTGAAGGAATCAGAGAAAGGGCTAAAAGAGCTTGAAGGGGCTTGAGATCCCATATGAACAACAATGCCAACCAACCAGGGCTTCCAGGGACTAAGCCACTACCCAAAGACTATACATGAACTGACCCTGGGCTCCAACTGCATAGGTAGCAATGAATATCCTAGTAAGAGGACCAGTGGAAGGGGAAGCCCTTGGTCCTGCCAAGATTGAACCCCCAGTGAATAGGATTGTTGGGGGGAGGGGGGTAATGGGAAGAGGATGGGGAGGGGAACACCTATAGAGAAGGGGAGGGGAAAGGGTTAGGGGGATGTTGGCCTGGAAACCGGGAAAGGGAATAACAATTGTAATGTAAATAAGAAATACCCAAGTTAATAAAGATGGAGAAAAAAAAAGTTCTTATGTTATTAAGGGCTGAAATTTAAAATAGTAACTACCAAAAGTATATTCCATCCAGAACAGTCTTCATTCTTAAAAATATTTTACTTGACCCCAGTTGAGGGAGCCACCTATCTCAAAAATTTTAATCCAGAATTGTTTTTGTCTAAAGGAAGCACAGGGACAAAAACTGGAGCAGAGACTGAAGGAAAGACTATCACCTTGGGATCCATCCCATTCCCAGACACCAAAGCCTGACACAATTGCTGATGCCAAGATGTGCTTGCAGACAGGAACCTCGTATGGCTCTCTCTGGGCGGCTCTGCCAGCACCTGACTAAGACAGATGCAAATACTCACAGCCAACCATTGGCCTCAGCCCAGGGACTCCATGGAAGAGTTAGTTAGGCAAGGACTAAAGGAACTGAAGGGAATTGCAACCCTATGAAAGAACAACATTCCCAGGGACTAAACCACCAACTAAAAAGTATACATAGGCTGGTCCATGGCTCCTGCTACATATGTAGCAGAGGACTGCCTTATCTGGCATCAATGAGAGGGGATGCACTTGGCCCTGTGGAGGCTTGATGCCTCAGAGAAGGGGGGTGGTAGAGGTATGAGGCAGGCACGGGTGGGTTGGTGGATAAACACCCACTTAGAGGGAAAGGGAGGTTTGGGGATGCTTTGTGGGGAGACGAAGATGGGGGACAACATTTGAAATTTAGATAAATAAAATAATTAATAAAAAGAAAACGATATTTTGTTTGTTGCATAATAATTCCCACTCCCTCACTCATTCTTCCTGACAGAGTAACATGTGTGCTCAGTAACTCATGGCACTGTGCTTAGACTAGATTAAATTATCATGTATTTTCCTCCTCATCTTTCTCAAGGCATCAGGAAGAAAATGTAGTTTTGAAGCCTCTTCATTCTATGCTAGATGATTTCTTTGACCTGGAATAAAGTTCCTTCCCTTTGGGGAAGAAACAGTATTTGCTCAAAATAAAACCAAAACATAAATATAGAAAGAGGAATTGATTCTGTTTTTACTTACTGTCCAGAGAAATATATCACATCCCTTCTTTGACATTGAACCAACAAACACAAGTCATTGGACTCAAATTCAAATATATTTTACCTGTACCTAAAGATCAAAATTACAGGGAGTGTTATTTGCCTGGGGGGTGGTCCATCACTCTCTAGTTAAACATATTTTAAACCTCCATCATCTTACTCCCAATGCAGTAATTGTACAAGGCTTTAAGGAAGGGCACAAAGTCCTTAAGAAGTATCAGGCTGCTGCAAAGTGGCTGGATAAAGAGAAGACACCAGAAATTCTGAAATGTCAGCATGCTTTGGAGTAATAGCATCTGACTTCCTATCACGGGGATCCTGAGCCTGGTGGAAGATGATTCCACACAGAGACAGGAGCATTCAAGGTTTGCCATGTTTTGGCTGGGATATAACCTTTGACTTTGATGGATTTAGAAAAACAAGGATAAATTAATTATAGTATTTGTTAAGAGCAACATGATAAAATAAAAAAATTGTCTAAGTTTCTTTCATTTTGTTTATATGTCTGGGCAGAATATTGTTGGGGAGGGAATTTCAATGTCTGGGACTCATGCTGTTTAAAAGAACATTTATTTGTTGGACATCATAGTGTAAGACTATAAGTTACACAAATCCATGTAGTCCAGGAAGGAAAGGGGAGACCCTATTGAGAATGGATCAAATTGGTTGAAACAGGGGCCTGAAGTGGAGGAAATTATGGAATTGCTTTAAAAATCATGATCAAAAAGATTGAGTTAGTATGTCGAGGTGGGCCCTGAACATCAATCATGTAGCCCTATCGTGTAGAGGAAGCACGAGAGAAGGACAGAGACAGAGGAAAGAAATAGCCCATAGAATGAACAGATGGATAATCTTAATGTTATGCAAAGTCATACAAATTAGGTCATTGATAATACAAAAGTGGTCAGCAATAATACCATTCCAGGAGCCAATAAACATTTCACAAAGGTCAAGGCTTTTTGAGTGTTTTGAGAGTCTTACAATTTATCTCTGGAAACAGTCACAGATGGAAGGCCTGTGTAACACTCTGCACATTCACACATCGACAGCTACTTGATATGACCTCAAAAATGTGGTCATAAGGTCACGTTGGCTTTAATATATAATTACTTAATATTATCACATTAATGTTCTTTGGCCAACAGACATACTTGACTCGAACCAATTAGTTTAATTTAATAATAGGAGATTATCTCATCCTGACAATTTCATTAAGTATTATGAAGGTATTCATAAAATCATTGTAAAGTGCCCCAGATTCTCTTTGCAATTGCCTAAGTCCATCAGTCTTCACTTGCAAGTTCCCCAGCTCCTTTTATTGCTGAGTATCTTTCTTCAAGTCTTAGCGTTTCTCTTTCTCTGATTAAGTCAGTTTTTGTCTATTTGAATATTTCTGAGACTTACTTTTAACCAACGTGAGTAACAGAGATAAGGAAAGAGAAAAAGATGAGGAGCATTCCTCTTCGACCTCATTCATGAGGAAAAGTTTATCTTCTCACACGTCAACTTCACAAGCATGATTCCACTTTTAATGCACGATCAAATTTAAGATGCTCAAATATTTAACTCTTTCACGTATTGCCACTGATTATCAAATACCAACCTCGTGTCTGGCCTTATCTGCAGCTCTGCAGATCCAATTACAAAGTTAACACCCACTGTGAGGAGTGCTCTTAGGCATTGTCTTCTTGCAGCTAAGAGTAAAACCATAAATAACAAAAAAGGTCTTATCCTGAGTGGCTAAATCATTCCCTGGAATAGAGTAGGAGCTCAATAAATAGCTCCTGAGTGACAGAATCAATGTCACTATTAATTATGAATTGTCATATGCCCTAAGACGGGGACTAAGATACTGTTTTGTGAGAGAATGCCAGTATGAATAGTGTCTCTAGGAAATGATACACTGAAGCAAACTACAAGAGGCTCTACAAATGTTAGCACTGTGCAGACATTAGAGGTTTGAAAGAGTTTGACTCATCTCAGAAAGGGAACGAAGGTCAATCAGATTTAGAACTTAGATTTAGTGAGTGTGCAAGTCTTAAGAACACAATAAAGAACTGGGTATAACCCAAGTATTATAAAGTCTAAAAGCCAGGCTGAGTATTTTGATGTTATTCTCATTACCATTCATTGAGATCATTGAGGTGTTTCAAGCAAGGGGGAAAGGGTTTGATGCTGGCAAAGAAAATGCATTTAAAATAATTCTACCTTATTTGTTGAAAATGGATCCCATAGGGATTGGTGTAGTATTACAGAGAGGAGGTTCTATATATGTGGTGGTCTGCAGAGGTGGTTCTGAAAAGAACCCTCTAAACGTAAAATACATATAGATGGTAGAAATATCAGCACTAGGATGAAAATGTAAGAAATGGATTAGAACGAGGCCTAGCTTCTGGTAGAGTCCTAGAGAGTGGAACCAAGTTCTAAAAAATTAGGAAAGGCTACGTCCAATAAACTTAGTTTTATAAAAATATTTTATCACATTCAGAGGAAGCCCATATTAAAGTCACCCTGAACCTTGAAATCTACATGAACTATATATATATATATATATATATATATATATCTGTTAATAGTTTTCAAGCATGGTGTGGGCATCAAATCTGTCCTTGCAAAGCAGCCACAAAGCTGTTAACATGGATTTTTCTTCAGTGTATTAAGTGCTAACTGGCTTTTACATGGAGGAGAGTCATGCCACGGTTCGGAAGAGGGCCAAGGAAAGACACCCAGCTTAAGCAAGGCTTCATCAGGACCACTATAGCCAAGGAAGTCTAAGTGGAGAATGGCTCACTTCCAGTCCAGCCTTCCGCATTACAAGGTGCCCTATTTTGCTCAAAAGAGAATTCTGGGTTTCAAATTTTTTTTTAATACTCCAGGAAGTAAGCTTCTGAAGGAAGCATTGTGGAGCTTAGCTACTCTACAGTTCTTTACCCTCTGGTTTTTATTTATGTGTAGTCTCCAAAAGCACATGAATATCTGTACAAAATGGTTCATAGAATGTGAGGTATACACAGACTCACTTAAGCTGATTCTGGATCCAATGAATGTTAAAATCTCATCCCCTAAAGCTCAGATCAGAACAGGACAGCTACTATTAACCTTAACAACAAATAATTCAGAAACATAGGAAAGATTTCCCCATCACCAAATTTGTGCATGGATTTCAACATCATCAACAACAAAACTTTGTCTAGAATGATATAAAGCAGCATGGGTTGGATATGAGCCTGTGTGGACTATCCACATGTGGGTAGATCATGATCCCTGGGTTGACTATCCCACACATGGGTAGATCCTGTTCCCATGAGCAACCTGTAACTTCTCTGAGGTTCAGAAACATTATTTTAAAGCTAGGCTGGATTGGACACTTCCTGCCTGATAAATATTTTATATTAAACAAGATTTTGTAACTATAAACTACTACAAAAATTTCTACATATATGTTTGTGCAAATTCCTTTACATCACTTCTCCTCTGATTAGTAACATGGTCATTCTGGGATCTTTGTTGAACACATGGCAAGCTATTTTATGCTAGAACTGAACACTAAGTTATTAGATTGTCACAGACTATCCCTATCAACTGTGCTCTCAAATACTGGGCTGTACATTCTAATCCCTCTTGACTCTTGTTTTCTTGTTTTTATTTTTTCTTTCTATTTTACTTTAAGTATGCATTCATATTTTAAAAGCATTATACATTTACACAAGAAAATTGAACCAAGAAATTCTTGGGCATTCATACACTTTCATTGTACTATAGCATGACATTAAAATGCCAAGGGCAAATATTGTGTTTGACGCATTAAGAGGGGATACATTCTGTCACCTACCTCTGTCACTGTCATAGAGGTATGCGAACTTGTCCCATTGGTAGTACTCAATCAAGCTAAGGAGTGCTCCTTTGAGGTCAGGTCGCATCTGGATGACAAATGGATGTGTGCCATCTGTTGGGAAGCTAGGTGTGATGAAGGACACATGGAGTGTCCCACAGAATGATGTGATGGTATTTACAGACTTCTTGTCATAAAATCCAAAAATTGCGTAGACACCTCTTGAAAACTGGGAGCAGACTAGAAATTGAAAAGACAGAAATGATAGGTCACTTAATCATCATGTAATTACATTGTCTGGCCAGAAATTCAATATCCCTTCCTGTAAAGTACAAAATCATTAGCAAATCAGAAGAAATAGTTAATATCGATAATTCATCAAAATTTATGGAAACTTATTTACTTACCATTCATGTTGATGAATTCAAAAAACTACAAAGGATAAAATGAAGCAATTAAGACTACAAGAAAATAGATTGTTTAACAAGCTTCACATGGGTAAATCTATTTAAGTATAATTTTAAAAAAGACATAAGTAACTAGGGACCTTTAATCTTTTATTTTAATTAAAATATAATTAAATTCCTTTCTTCTTCTAATACTTCCTAGGTCCCTCACCCTCATTCCTGCTAATTTGTGGCCTCTTTTTCTTTACTTATCAATGTCATATATGCATAAATATGTAAATAATCCATAACAACCTTCTGATTCTGTGTTTGTTTGAGGCTTTTGTTTGTTTTTTTTTTTTTGTATGGTTTAGGGTTTTATGGGTTAGTTTGGTTAGTTGTTTGGTTGGGTTTTGGGGGTATTTTGTTTTGCTTTTTTACTTCTGTATATACCTGTATATATAATTTCAGTGCTGAACACTTTTTATAGGATTACCAAACAATGGACTTATCCCTGAAACAGGTTAATTCATTCTCTCTCTCTCTCTCTCTCTCTCTTCTCTCTCTCTCTCTCTCTCTCTCTCTCTCTCTCTCTCTCTCTCTCTCTCAACAGCTATTAGTGGCCTGTAGTTTTTTCTTTGTTTGTTTGTTTGTTTTTATTTTTTTATCTAGAAAAAAAAATCCAGCAAGATTCATCCCTTTCACTTTAGCATGTCTATTACTACTGTTAGAAATAGCCTGTTCTTATCTAGACAATATACTCTCTCAAAACAGCTCATTCTTAAGCAAATCAGATTGCTTAAAAGACATTACATGGGCTAGAGACGTGGCTCTGTTAGTAAAATGTATATCTCACAAGCAGATAACTGGGTTTGAACCACAGAACTCATAAAAGAAAACAGTGATAGCTTCATGCATTGATAACTTTATCACTAGGGATGTGGAGACTAGAGGATTCCTGGGACACATGATCAACTGCGCTGTCCTAACCACCAATTCCCAGATCCAATGAGAGAACTTGTATCAAAAATAAGGTAGACTGCCTTCATGAGGACCACTGTTCAAAGATCATTTCTGTCCCCTTTATGCACATACACCCTGTTGGCAGGTTCACCAGCACGCAAGCATATAACCAGCACACACAATCACACACAAATATACATTTTAAAAAAGCTTAAGCAGTGTTGTTTTGATAATGCTTTGTATTACAAGTCCAGTGCATTTCCATTGTTCTAATGTTAACCAAAATCTCTGTGAGAGAAAATATCACACTTGCTGCAGAACTATAGAGATCTGTCACCAGAGAGGCATCCTGTATTGTGTCACCCAATCAAGCAGCAATTAAATAAAGTTAGTAAATAAAATTACATCAATTTTCTCAATTTGGTTGGTGATTTTTAACACTTCCCCAACCTACATGTTCCTCTGCACATAAAATAAAAATTAATGAAATACTTTGCAGAAGGACCATTATTTTTAATGTAACATGATAGTGTTTCAAAGTCACCATTCCTTCCATAACCCATTGTCCTTGTCAGGTATTTCTTTTTTAAAAAATATTTTTTATTAGATATATTTCTTTACTTATATTTTAAATGGTATTCCCTTTCCTGGTTTCCTGTCCATAAGTCCCCATCCCCACCCCTTCCCCCATATGGGTGTTTCCCCATCCATCCCCCTTACCCCCCATGACATTCCCCTGTACTGGAGGTCCAACCTTGGCAGAACCAAGGGCTTCCCCATTATTTTTAACATAATATGATAGTGTTACAAAGTCACCATTCCTTCCACAACCCGTTGTCCTTTTCAGGTCTCAGTAAATAGCACGTGATGATTCCCTCTGCTTCCGTTATCTTAGAAGTTCTAGGCTGAGATCAATACATTGAAATGTGTAGCTGTTTCTTCTCTAACCCATCCACCCTGCTTCAGTAATAGGAAATACTTATGCTGTGCACATCATGTGTCTTCTAAGTTCTTTCTCGTGATAACTCTCGAGATAGGAGCTATTATTATTTCCAAAATATTATGATAGAAAAAAATCACAAATAGAGAAAATTAATGATCTAAGTCATATGGACAGTCAGTACAAGAGTCTGTGTTCAAGCCTAGGCAGTCTGGGTTCAGATCTGCATTCAAACCTAGTGTACAATACTTTTAAAAAATTAATGGATTAGCTAGCAAGCTGTTATTGTACCTGCACTAATGGACCCTCTATTCAGTTTTCTTTGATATAATCAGAATTGTCATTTGAAACATTAATATAACTATTTCTGGGAAGTAAAAGCTATTTGGCCTAGGACTGCATTACTCTATAGAAACCATCTGTGACAGGCTTCTGGCCACCAACCAGTTATATAGTTGCTTTTGATGGATGCATAGTTAGTATTTCCAAAATGACCCTGGACATACCAGTGCCTTATAAATGACTTACCTCCAATTGAAGGTAAAGACAATGCTACCTAATCTCACTTCTCACAAAAATAGTTTTGTCTCATCAAAGAACCTTACTAAAATAGATTCTAGTGATAATAATAGGTATAGATGACTAATAAATGATAGGCAACATTTCAGTAATTATATGATATTAACTGACCGTGATGTCAGATATTTCTCTGAGTGGTCATTATTCCTATAAGATTTCTATTTTTCTTTAAATATTTCTTGGCATTCTACTTGCTTCTGTCTTTCTAACATAAACCTGAGTTTTTAGATTGCATCAACATAATAGATTATTGACATCAACTCTTTTATTTTTAGTCCTGTTGGGGATAAGTTGATAGATCAGAGAACAACTAAATTGCTTTTCATACATTTCATGTAGCTCTAAAATAAGGTAGTAGTATTTTATTCATGTCCATAGTATTTGTTCTCTTCTAGGCAAAAAGGTAGCCTTTAATTTATTTGATGAATCTGGCTCTTTATCATTCAAATGTAAAAGGTGGTGACAGTTAGGTCTTTTAGGCAAACTCTGCAATGATCTCTTTGTGCATGGATATGTGTGTACTAACATGCACGTCTTATATTTGAATTGGTTGCAATATTTTCTATGTCTCAGATTGATGAAATATGACATTTGAAGAGGGTGGATTGCTATAAAATTCTCCCTAGGTCTACTTTACTTGATTTCCTCTGAAAGGTTGGCATGATATCCAGACACTATGGGAATATCATGCAATATGATTTTTTGATGAAGCTTCTTGATAATGAAATATTTTCTGTTTTGGAAAAACCAACCCCAGTCACACTGGAATGCTTAAAAAGGAAGCCACTCTTTGAATACTAAATCTCAGTAAGGAGCCATACTTTTCATTTTCCATTTGTCTAAAGTGAGTTAAGAGACTTCTTTGTTTTGTAACCAGCTGGAAGTAGTGCCTTTGTTTCAATAAGAAGCATAAACTGTACAAAACTTTGTAAGAAATGACATCTCTTTTAACCTGGAAACCATTTTTTGGGGTAATTATTTTACCACAATGGCCTTCGTCTCTTGACAAACCTTTGTCATGCTCAACCCTATCACAATAACTTTCATAACATATAATAACTTTCTTTTTTCCTACTGTACTCAAGTTTTTAATATTTCTCTCAATATTCTATTTCTACACAGACAAATTATCAATATTGCTCAGTCACAGTCCCTACCCCTACATGGTAAAGTGGCACTGGGATCTATGAGCAAGCATCTTAGCTGAAGTACTGTTTCCAAGTTCTAAATGACAGTCTGAGAAGGGGGATCTTAATGACATCAATACAAAGTCAAACATAGCACTGCTCTGGGGAAACAGCAGGCTCAGATTGCAGAAAGTCTTGGACATTTGTGTGTGAGGCACCCAAGTGCCTGATAGGTCTTTGATACAAAAGCTCTATTTTGACTCTTTTTACATGGTAGTAATGGAAGGCTATGGTAGAACTGAGTTCAATTCATAGAAGCAAGGAAGAGAAAGAGAGATAAAGAAAGGACCAGTATAATCTATAATTCACAAGAACATGACCTCAGTGATTTATTTTCTTCACCTGTGTGCTAGCTTCCACTCTCTACCACTTTCCTAAAAATACAACAAACTAGAGAGCAAGTGTTTAATGTTTGCAAGTTGTTGAAGGGGCATTGCCTACTCAAATTTTAACATTTTGCCCTGGTTTCCAAAGGCTTACACCCATCTCAGAATGAATTGTCTCTCTCTGAGAGTCAGCATCATCTTAGCCATTATGTACTGGTCTTAAAGTCCAAATGCAAAGTCTCTTATGAGACACAAACCAAACTCTTGACCCACTATAAAGTCAAACCGAAAGTTATATATTTCTATGAAGCAAATAACAAAGGAAAAAATACCAATTCTAAAATGAAGTAATAGGGGATAAGAAGGAAGGCACAGACCAAAACAAAACCAACAACAAAAAATTAATCTAACAGGGAAAACACTAAATTCTTCAGCTCTGTACAACATCCAAGATGCATAGTGTCAGGAGGTAAAGTCCCAGGGACTTGAATAACTCCATCACGATGGCTTTGCCATCCTGTATCCCACAGTTTCCCGTCTTTCCTAGAATTACTGATTCCTGTCTGTAGTTTTCCTCAGGAGACACTCCATATTTCTGGCATATTTCTGGCACGTACACAGAAAGCCTCATGCACTACCTTCCCAGGGAATCTTTTGGGGGCATTGTGACCCTCATAAACACTTTTCTTTCAAATCTGGGAGGGACCCTTGATGACAATGTAACTCCTGTTATTCATCCTCCAACTGTTACCAGGGATGGAATAGAGTCAGGTGAGAACAGAATGAGGAAATAATAGACACATACAGAAACAGATATTTGTGATCAGGTGGTTCTGATTGTGATAGAGAAACTGTAGCACCCTGGGCTCAGCATGTTTTTAATAAAGAGTTGAACAGACCTGCAGACTTAATTGAATGCAGCTGAATATGGAGGTAGGGTTATAAGAGATAAGTAAGGAGGCAGGGTTTACAGGATTCGGATCCATCAAGGAAGCAGGTTTAGCTGATCTTGGTAGGAGCAGTCTCTGTAAGAGAGCAGCTTTCAGGCTGTAAAAATCTGGGAGGAAAGTGTTGGTGGGCATTTTCTGTATATACTCTTAATATCCACAGTTGGACCCCTAAGAAAGCTTTGCCATTTCTTTCTGAGTCACACCACAGTGGCGGAATCTTTGCCAATTCCCTCTGGGTCTGAGGCTAGGGTCTTTGCATGGCCATGCCCATGTCAATAGCATTCATTCGAGAATTCATAAACACCAGGCTTCCTCTTTTCCACATATCTTGCCATCTGTTATGTCTATAAAACTAGCATCATGTGGATAACACCAAAGCCTGCTTTCCTTTTAAGCAGCAGTTTCTCTTCCTTGAAGAGTGGGCATAATATCCTCTGAGTTGCTGAGGCTTCTTAATATGAAGAAATACTTCCCCAGCAACCCTTTGTAACCAGAGAACCACAGAGCACTTTTAAGCACCTTTATCTTTTATAAACTCAGTCCTGGCTTTAATGTAGTCATATTTATTCTTTACCTATAATTAAGGTATCTTTTCTTTTTCCCAGTTGTAAGTCATTAGCTTATTTTTTATGGCACTAATCTTGATAACAAATACATCTTGTTTGGCCTCAAGTTTACTCATTGTCTGGCAAAATGGTGCTTTTCCAAAACTTTGCGAAGTACTCCTTGTTTGCAACTCTCACTATAAACCTAACTAAAAGATGCTCTTATTAACAATGCCACAGCCAAGAAGCTGAACTCTCTTAAACATTCCTTCGCTATGGTAAACTCTACTACCCACGAGGTCTCAGCTAATTGATAACAGGTGGAGATATTCATCACTTGGGGGGGCGGGTCCTGATGCTAAGGTCCTGTTCCCCAATTGGTTCTTGATCCATCAATTAGGATGCTAGCAGCCAATGAGCTTGAAGAATAGGCGAGACGTCTAGGTTGCTATATGCGAACGAGCAGATGAGGGAGAGAGAGAAAAGGAGTTTTTCGCCATGCTTTGGAGGGAGAAAAGCCAACCAGCCATGAGAGATCTCAAGAAGAGTGACCACAGGCCACTTCTCCAGGAAGGAGGTTGGGATATTGAGCTGGATGGGACTAAAGGTAACTTAGCAACTGAAGCTAGGGCAGATTGAGAAGTGATGAGCTAAGAGTATTAGGAAGGGCACACAAGCCATGATAGATTGGAGGTGTCCAGCACTTGAGCCAATAAGGCAGGTTGAAACCAATCATTTTGTGTGTCTGTGTTTTTCATCTTCAGATTGAGTATTCTCTGGGTGGGTGCTAGTAGTGCCACCCATTCCTGGGGCATTAAGGCAGGGTAGCAAAATCTCCATGCAACACACCACCATAACAATACACAAATAGCCTTTATTCCTACTCTTAGTAGAGTAATTCTTTCTGTTTGCATATTTATGAGTTCATTCTAAGCTGTCTGTATCCTTGACTTCTGAGCTCACCCTGGAATCACTCAGTCAATTCTACTTTAGGCTTTGACTAGCGCTAATCTCCATATATTTTCAAATCCTCATATGCTTATTTCCAAAATTTAGAAGAACATTTTAGGTTTACTGAAAACGATGACCCCACTTTTAACACCAGCTTTCTGTGTTAGTTGGAATTAGTGATAAGCTTTTCATCACTGTGGCAACATATGACACAGTCAATTTAATGGAAAAAAGGAACTTTTAGTTTTCAGGCTGGGAGGTTTTATCCATAATCCTCTGCTGTTTTTCATTCTGGGCTCTTAGTTATGCATAGAATCATAGCTATACAAATATGTGACAGAGGAGTTTTGACTTGTAGCAGAGAGAAAGCAAAGAAATGCAAACTGGTAACCAACCTCCGTTGTCATACCCACAATGAGCACCTTAGCTAAGTGGCACCACATCATCTGGATTCCTAGCATCATCTGAGTTATGCTAGAATGGAATCAAATATTCAAATCAAAACTGTGTAAGAACATTTCATACTGAAATTGTAACCAGCATGATAGCTACAGACGCCTACTAACACATTAAACTCTGAAATTAAGGTATTTTTAATTGACTTAAAATGTGATTTGATTATTTCATTTACATCTACATTTTATTCCCCAAGAATGCTTTCAAAAGATAAAGCTACCTCTGCATCATGTCTTCTAAAGGAAGAAGGCTTAGAAGTCCTGGAGTCTTCAAAATAGTGTGCTATTAACTCCAAGAAAAATGCAGAAGGCACTTTCTAGAATGAGATAAAAAATATCAGAATTCTGTCCAGTCATTTATGTAGGTAGAGGACACTTTCAGCTCCAGTTTCATGGTCTGGGCAATCACAGATTTACGCAGGGTTGTAACTTTGTGAATGAGCAGCCTGATTAACATAAGGAGGTCATGTATGACTTGAGACTTAAAAATGATTGCAAAGGAGTTATTGAAGATATTCTTGTTGAGTTCTACTTGAGTTAAATATTTAATAACAACTTTGAAAACCTCAGCAAAGTCAAGTCCTTTCATAAGACATTTTAGGTCATACTACAGAAGTAATAATCTCCCGGGTGTAGGTAATTTGCTGATTATTTCACTTTTTATTACAAGCACAGAAGATCTAGGCTGGCAACACTGCTGATGGGGCACCCGACACTCCTTTCCTCTTGGATCACTCTGCTCATTGGTGCTGCTAATGTGGCATTCATGGTACAATCTGCGAGACTTCACACCCTTATTTAGTAGAAGTGGAAAAAAGCTGAGTATGATTTAGTTTTGTTTTCTATTTTTACCTCTATACATTGATATTTCTTTAATGAAATGGCGTAAGTCACTTCACAAGCAGGAAGCTCCATCTGCAGCTTATAGTTCAGTCATCTTCGCCTTCTTCCAGTTCACATTCTTCACTACAGGTCTTCCTAAAACACACTACCTGGAAGGTATTCTCTGACCATTTGTCTCCCAATTTTGTCTTTTTTTCCATTCGATTTTTAAGGTTTTTCACCCTTATTATCAAAAATCAAATTCAAGTTTACATGCAAATCTTCCTAAATCTCCATCGTTCCAGTTATTTCTTTGTTTATCCCTCTTTACACAGCAAGAAAATACACAATATAAAATATCATATACGCTATTAATGGCATAGGTCCATGATTCTATTATAGCTGCCTTTTTCTCAAACAAGTGTAATTAAAATTATTTCAACAAATCAGGAGTGTAAGCTTTATAGAATAAATAAAAGAAAAAACATAAAACCATTGTTTATCCTTAAAATCTTAAAGACATAGAGACATAGTTTAGCATCCAAGGGTGTGCTATCAATGACTGTAGGACAGAAGCTGAAATTTCTAATAATAAGAGGAATTTATATTTTAATCTGGATTTGAGCTTGGAGAGACAAGTTATTGTCTTTCAAAGCCTGAGGATAACAATATTACCCACATCATCATAAGATATGAAGGGATTAACAAAACACACACACAGATACACACACTCTCTCTCTCTCTCTCTCTCTCTCTCTCTCTTTTTCTCTCTCTCTCTCTCAGCACTGTCAGAAGCTATATAACCACATGAAAACCTCTGTTTTCCACCATACTTTCTGCATTCTGACTAGTGTTAATATTATCAATTATGCAACAAAAGTTTTTCCATACTTTTCTTTAGCTCAAATTTTATCACTTCCACAAGACAGTGTTCATGACTTGGAAATCGAACTCATTTTCTCAAGCCAAAAGATGTAAGAATATTCCTATCTCTGTTCCCAAGAATACAAGTGTTCGGCAAGTACTATCTATTTGACCTCTCCAATCTGTATTCCTCAGCTCTGCTGACAGTGCCTAATAGAGTCTCTTAAGCACTTATTGACTAAATTTCTGCAATAGCTTCTCAAACAGCATCCTCTGTAATACATCTCTTTCTATCGCAGCAGCAATCACCCTCTTGCTCAGAAGCTGTCTATGTGCTCCAGTTGCTGAGTAAAGAACAGCCTTTGTCTAGCTTTATCAGTTCTATGTGATCTGAATCACATGTGTTTATCATTTGTGATTCTAAAGCCAATTGCATGACTGTGTGTTAGCCAGAATTATTGCTTCTCGGCCTTCTCCTTAAACAGTGACCCAACTGAGAAGTGAAAAAGATCCATTTACATGGACAAGCTAACAAGAACAGGGCATGCAGAAGACAGTTAATAAATGGCACTTCATAAGATGACAGTTCTTCCACAAAAAGTATCCTGTTTATGATCAAGTGAATGCCACCTGCCCTGGCTGTATCTGTCCTTCTGTCATTCTCTCTTTACCCCATCTGCAGCCCGAGTTACAGTACCTTTACCAGGGTATCTTGCTAATTTCTGCACTTCTTAATCAAAGGGCTCAGTATTATAACAGTATTAAGGTGGGGAATGAGAAGCTAGCACTGTCTTTCATTGACCTCGTGGTAGGAAAACTGCTGATCTTGAACTTCAGTTCCTAATCTAGTAACTGCGGATGTCTGTCTTGTTTATCTACTTCACTGGGATGTTTGGATGTCTGTGTTATTAAAATTATAGAACATACTCAAGAAAATATTAATGACTAGGCAAATGTGTTTTAGTAATAAATTCAATGTTCATAGTTCCTGTTTCTTCTGCAATAGCCAAATTGGGAATTTTATAGTATTTATTACTTAATGGAATATTTGAGCAGAACCAAAAGGTTAATAAAATAAACTGCAGGATCTTGTAGTAAGTCTTTATTTCTGTTGATACTCAAACATTTTGGAAACCAATACTTCACTCCTGAATTGCTACTTTTCAGGACCATTGGCTTCGTTTGAAAATCCATGTGAAACATAGTCAATCTTTAGTGAAGCAGAAAAACAAAACAAAACAAAAAGAAACAAACCAAAACACCACTCTGAAACACCTGTGGCATCCAGTGGAATTACTATTTGCATAGCAGAATTTCACACCTCAAATGAAGAGGTTAAAACATGACAAGGTATACAATGCAGGAAGGACACCTCCTTGAAAGTTGGCACTCCCCTGTGTTGTGTATGCATCAAGCCTTGAAGTTAATCCCCAGTGACATTTATCCCTTCAGCATAAAATTGTAGTATGTTATACATACATTATTAAAATTCTATGTAAAATTTTTGGGAGAATTTTAGAAACTGAACTATGGTTCCGTCCTTTGTGGAAATTGTTGGTCAGTACAGTTTCCTATGATGAAATGGAACGAAACTTTCCCTAGTCCATAAATAGCACTACTTTAAAGTTTACATATCTACTGGAGGGCTTTTTTCTTTCTCATTTGTGGATTAAAGGGCATCCATTCATGAGATGCTGGTTTAATATCTACACAGATCTCTCTGAAATCCCAGAAATCATTGCTTAGCTAGTGAGCAAAACGGCTCTGAGACCATGTGCGGGATAATAAGTACACCTGAGCAACAGTCACTATAAATTGCCTCACTAATGTTTAACCTACAGCCATGACACCCATCCATATAGTGACAAATTGCCTCTCCTTTGCATACATTTTTCACAGGAATAGTTAATGTGCTGCAACATTATCTCTCAGTCGTGGACGACTGTGAAGTAGTAAGAATGCATTTTTCTTTCTCTCTAGCAAATATCTGTCCTCCTTGACTTTCATGCTAAGTAGTCTGAGTGAGGTTAAATGTCCTGGGTTTATTGCTGTGGCCTTTATTATATGCCACTTTAAAAATCTATAACATTTATTTTTGCATCATTCTTCATCTAAGATGGCAGGCCATAATGGGATCAGCAGTAATGGGCAATAACTTTAATGTAAATTTTAATGATGGGACCTGGACATGGAAGTGAGGGAGAATCACCTTCGTTTATAGAAGATGCTATTTCACAAGGGATGGTTGTATTCATCTTGGCCATGGATTTTCTTCTCTCACACACACCAGTTTTGACCCTTAAAGACTTCCCGGCCTCAGGCTCTAGATGAGGTCTAGATCTCTGTATGCTGGTGTGATATGAGTGTTATGTATAGTGTGCCAGGCTGAGTGATGGCCCATATGCCTGGTTTTTCATCTCACCAAGCCAAGAGCCAGTTGGGTGTTCCTGGCAAGTGGCAGAATTGAAAGGTCTCAATGTTCTCAAAGGTCCCGACTAGCTTAGACATGGTTGTAAACAGCTGAACACTGAACGAAGTTCTAGAAATGTCATGAAAGTCACATGTATTCCTTACCACATATTTTTTCCACATAAAATCCATGTGAGTTATAGTCTACTTGAAGGGACTAAGTCCACCATTCTCTGTTTGTTGAATTAGCCTTTCTTTTTCAAAAAATTAGACTTTCTTACATTCATTATTTCTTTTATATTTCTTCACTGCCCTCTTCTGCTTTCTCCAAAATCATTTTATTCTTCATGTCCCTTTTGGCCTTGAAACTCTATAGATTAATCTTTCCACATTTTGTACCATTATAATGTTGTCAAGTTCCTTAAATGTTCTATTTTAGATGTGCTGCTAAAGAAAGTTGTGGATTGTCCAAACACGAAGAGAACTCTAGAGATGCAGTCAAAACCCTCATTATCTAGAACAAGTACTTGGTTGACTTATTTGTATTTGTCATTTTTAATGTATTTTAAAAATCATTTCCTCCCCTCCAGTTCCTCTTGTATTCCCTATCACCACCACCACCATTCTTCTCAACTTAACATACAATGTTTTTTCTCCTACTAAACCTGGAGACCTCACTTAGTCCAGCCTCCAAGCATGGGTATAAGACCATTTTATTTTTGTATGTGTGTTGCGTTTCTTAAAAGAAACATATTTTAAAGGCTTGCCATCAATGTGTTATTGAGGCAATAAAATTTGAGTGAGAATTTGAATAACTATCTGACATACTTGATCAATGTATGTAATTAAGTTTTTTTATACAGCCCATAATTCTTCCTTTCCAGTAGTAGATTGGTCTTTAAAAGCTCATATATTATTGATGGATGCTCAATTCACCACAAGTGTATGGAAATATGGGAGATAATATAATGTAGGTCACATAATATCAGTATTTAGTCATTATCAATATGACTCCATAATTATTCATATCCTATTTTCAGAATACTGCTGTAGACAATATAAGAAAAGACAAAAATAATTATCTAGAAAATATTTCTCCATTATTAAAATGTATAAAAGCTATTTAGAGGGCTGGAATGAGGAGACCAGTAAAAGAATAAGAAAAGGAAACAAAAGTCTCTGTCAGTATAGTTATTTCTGTAAAAGACAAGACTAGAGAAGCTCAAACTGAGCAAATGCAAGCTAATTGCAAGAGAAATATTAATAATATATTCTGACTCATATGTCTCAAGTTATTTCAGCTTAATGTGATCACTGAACAAAGGCACATGTGAAGACAGTTAAAGCCATTATTTCAGATATCTAAATGAAAGTGGGTCTGGTTTTAAAGAAATTGTTTAATTCTAGATATAAATCACAGAGTAAATCGTAAAGTTGGCAACTTGAGAGTGTCCAAATTGAATGCAACTGGTGAGAGTTTGAGGCAGGAACAAAAGTCCATGCTGAAACCCTTTAGTTTTCTGCCTCCTTCAAGCTGTGCAATAGCTTCCAAGTCCACAAAGAAAATATAAAAATAAACATCTCCGACATATGTTGGGATTCTAACATAAATCCTCAGGGAATTAAAAAATGTGTCTGGTTTTAATTTGTAAGAGTACAATTATGGCATAGCTCATAAGAATGGCAACAGATCTTCAATCAAAGAGAAAAAAAATAAAGGAAATCCTAATGTCCAAGCTAGAGGTGATAAGCCATACCATTTGGACCAACATGTAAGTTAAGTGCTACTCTATTTCTAGGAAATGATTTCTTCTATACAAAACAAACTCTAATCACAAGCCATTGGATAGTGTATCTTTAAATGGGTGCTCCCACCACCAGTGGGACTCCAAATTCCTGTTTGTCCTGAGATGTCATAGAAATTTCATGTATTATTAATGAAAATAAAACATACCTAGTGGCAAAAACACAACAAACAAACACTTGGATTTTACTGACATTGTGGTTTCTTATTTGTATGTTTACACCCAGAATAAGTAAGGTAAGTCATAGCAAGAATCAGCATAATTGAATCTCAACAGTCACGTACAATACTTCAGCAGAGTCTTACGAAGTTTATAATGTCTAGACTATACTGCCACTAGATTTGATTTCTATAAGCACAGCAGTTTTCCACACAGGGAAAACTGTTGCTTGTAACAAAATCAGTTTCAAAACTTGGATGGTCTTAATTTTTAAGTTCTTATTTGTGGATATCAAGGTTATTCTGGAAAATGTTAATGGCATTAATTACATTGTTAATAACCCCTGTTCAATATAACCATTTCTCTTTGTTATATTTTTTGAACATTCATAAACTGAACAATTCCATGCAAACCATACAGTTGCCTTTGGCTAAGAGGTCACAGCATACTGTGTTAGGTATAAGTGTATTGTGCTCAGGCTGCCTTTCACTCACTTCCCTAGGATTGGACAGATAGCTCAGAGAAATACCATTTGCTTACCATGCTTGAGCCACCAGGTTTGGTGATCAGCACTGAAAACTAAAAATAAATAAACCAATAGTTTTCAAACATCATCCAAGATTGGAAAATAGTTTAAAATAATTTGGAAATCTCAAACTTATATATTACAAAAATTGGTTTGTTGTGGCTCCGATTTGAAACAAAACCATAAGGAAATAAATACATCTTTTTATGTTTT
The DNA here is from genome assembly GCF_011064425.1 of Rattus rattus. NCBI lineage: Eukaryota > Metazoa > Chordata > Mammalia > Rodentia > Muridae > Rattus > Rattus rattus. Next base: position 72,778,483 of record NC_046156.1, on the reverse strand, counting down.
AATGGTTTATATAGTGGGTTTTAGTTAATTTAATTTAAAAATAATAGTTTTAGCTAGATATATGGGTGGATCAAAACTGGAATCCATCACTTAAAAAGACTAAGGCAAGGAAGTTGAGTGAGTCTGTGGCCAACCTGAGCTACAGAATAAGTTTCAGACCAGCCAGAGTTACAAATTAAGACCCTTTCTCTGTAAAAGAAAAATACTTTATAAAGCTTCTAGACAGTTGGTGACACAGACCTTTAATCTCAGCAGGTGGGAGGCTGAGACAGGCAGATATCTGAGTTTGAGGTCTACAGATCAAATTACTTGAACAGCCAGCTAAGGCTACACAGAGAAACCTTGTCTCAAAAACAAAACCGAATAAAACAAACAAAAAAAAAAAACCAAAAACAAAATAAGTAAGACATAAAAAAGGAAAAAAGGAAAATAAAACCTCTAAAATCAAAGGTTAAACCTGAAAACAAGGGAAAATTGCTTATACATATTTTAAGACACTTGCAAGTTTTTTTTTCCCTACATTTACTCAAACTGACAAGAAGGAGTAGACATTTCTAAGTACACAATTTCCATAACTCAGGTGGGGCTGTGCACCAAATGAGTTATCACAGCTTAGAATGAATTTGATTTAATTAATTTAAGTACCCATTAGTATATTTAAAATCCGAAGTTTATAAATAACACTTTAAAATACCATGACAAGGTGGCTTCATTGGTGTCCCTCATGTTCATTGCAAACCTAAATGAACTCTTTTGCTCTTAGTTACTCAGTAAGTCTATGTGACTCTAGTGAAGAGAGTAGTCCCCATCTCCTCTGTTAGACCTGAGTTTGCAAATTGATTGACAGAGTCAGATGAGTCCAATCTATATTCTATGAACTGTAATTAGTAACTTCTAGAACTCTAAACAGCAGTCCCTGTGAGTGATTCTTACCATATACACTGAGAGAAAATTTTGAAAGCTACTACAAATGCAAAAGTTTAAGAACGTTTTAAGTATGAAGGGGAAACAAGGTCTAAATGTCGTATCGCCATGGTCTAACATCTCGCAATTTAAAAAGTCAATTAAATACTCGTATGCAAAAGATTTGGGAAGCAAACCTAACGCCATGTGTAGGAATGGAAAGTGTTCTACCAAGGCGCTACACCTGAGCTTTAGTTTCCTGTAGTGAGGGTATGACATAGAACTTGGCTGACTTTTTACCCCCAGCCTTTCTGACTCAGCCTCCTGAGCGTACCTCCATGTCCGACTCAATCTCTAAACATTCGTATAAAATATTTTCAGCAGTATTTCTCTGGCATGTATCAGAGGTTGCAATAGAGGTCTCTTTAAATGCATCTAATGCTCATGCAAATAAACAACACCCGTGACCCAGTTTGCCTCATTCTCATTTTGTGAAATGAATGTAGTTTCGTGAGAGTGCCAGCTCAGAAGTGTTTTCTGGGCCTGGGCCAGTGCTAGTGTTTGGTGAGCTTTGCCTAAGTGCTGTTCCTTCACAGGTATATGGGGGCGGGGACTAATGAGCATGAAGAGAAGAAAGCCATGTCTTGTCACCTTCTCAAATGCAAATGCCATGCTATGTCCCACTGATTTTTCCTATCCTTAGCAGTTCTTTATCAACCTTCTACCAACTCTTACAAGTCCCTTGTAAATCCACATTGCCATTCTCTGTTACTTCAATTCTCATTTCCCAATCCTTCTTACTCACCACTACTGCATTACTTACTCGCCTTACTTACTTATGAGTGTTTTTCTGTGTGGAATTTCAATTTAAGGTTTCTAATCTTTACAACTTAAGGTGCAAGTGATTATACACCCAAGTTCCATTTGGTGTCCACTTTCCTTCTACATAGACTCTGGGCTTTACCAAGTGACTGAAGATCCTAAGTATTGGTTAATGGCCTCCAGCACCACCAAACAATGCATAAGAAACAGGAAATTATCATGGCAAGTGTCACGGGGAGTTGGAGAATGATCAGTAGTTAAAGGAAACCATGAAGAACTAGAAAACTGCTATTGGCTCCTAAAAAGATGGAAAGCCACGTTCTGAAAATGAAGATTGAAAATGCACACAAGAAAGTTGTGACTCTAGCTAAGGATACTTGTAAGTAATTTGCAAAAGGTAAAAGCTTGTTTTTTTTTCCAATTTTAAGAGGATACACACACACACACACACACACACACACACACACACATACACTCACACACAAAGATGCAGTTCTCAATTAGAATTTAGGAAACAAAAAACAAAGGAAGGTTAGACATGCTGGACTTTATGTAAAGCAAACTGCTTGCTATGCCTCGAGCAGGCCTCTGACACTGTATGAAATGGTATGAAGCAGAGGACCCAGATACAGTGCCTAGCACACATATCTGACAGCTCACCATACCTACCTCCAGTTCTAGGGAATTCAAGTCCTCTTCAGGTCTCTGTAACTAGTAACTAATAGGAACACGTAACTATATAACTAGTAACTCATGTATGCTATTCATATAAAAGACAACTAGATAATATACAAACTTTTTTTCAAGATTAACTGATTTTATACACACATATATTACATATATAGTATGTATTATATAATATATCTTATATATAAATATTATACCCCCAAGACCACGAATTTGTTAAGTTAATTTATTCATCTAATCTTTTCCAATACTGTATTAAAATCTGCTACTCTATAGCATGCTTAGAAGTCAGGATGATAAATCACTGTCTCTCAAACTTTTCTAATAATTTGGATGAAATTCTGGATCTGTCTCTCTATAAAATCTTTACAATCATTTTGTCAATATATGCTAAATAACTTGCTAGAAATTTGATGGAATTATATTAAATGTACAGGCCAAGATGGGAAGAATAATATTGAGTCTTGCTATCAACAAATGTGTCTCTTTTTCCAGTTGTTTCTATGCTCGATGATTTATATTACCAAAACTGTCATACTTTTCCTTATACACACTCTATAAAGTTACATAACATTTATGCATATGTTTCATTTTGAAATGTACTTCAATTTTAACTGTAAGTGTCACTATTCCTTTTATATCTGCTCTGCAGTTAGACTTTGATGTTTCATACTAAAGCATCTACTCCATGACTTTCTGGCCATTCATTTAGGTGCCACCTGTAAATAATCATGTCAGGTGAAAATTAATACATTTAAATGTCTTCCTTTCCTGTCTCTAAACCTTTAGTTGTCTTACTTTATTAGGTATGACTTCCAGGAGGATGTTGAACAGTATTAAGAGAAGACACCCTTGCTGGTTCTTGGCCTAAGTGAGAAAGCACCTGTCTTCTACTGTAAGTTTTGCTGCTGTGTTATGTGAACACTCTTTATCTAGTTAAAGTGATTGCTTTCTCATCTGAATTTATTTAGAGTTTTGTGTTGCATGAGGTTGAGTTCTGACAAGTTTCTTTATGTATATGACTGTGTAATTCTATAGTTTATGATGTGAAGAATTGTTTCAATTGACATTTTGTGGTGAAGTGGATTTCTCTCTTTTCTTTTTTCTTTTTTTCTTTATTAACTTTAGTATTTCTTATTTACATTTCGATTGTTATTCCCTTTCCCGGTTTCTGGGCCAACATCCCCCTAACCCCTCCTCCTCCACTTCTATATGGTTGTTCCCCTCCCCATCCTCCCCCCATTACCGCCCTCCCCCCAAAAATCATGTTCACTGGGGGTTCAGTCTTAGCAGGACCAAGGGCTTCCCCTTCCCACTGGTGCTCTTACTAGGATATTCATTGCTACCTATGAGGTTGGAGCCCAGGGTGAGTCCATGTATAGTCTTTGGGTAGTGGCTTAGTCCCTGGAAGCTCTGGTTGGTTGGCATTGTTGTTCATATGGGGTCTTGAGCCCCTTCAAGGTGAAGTGGATTTCTGTACCACTGTTATTGTTAAATGTTTACAAATTATATTTATTTGCAGGTGTTTTTCAGAATTACTGTAGCTATATTTATAAGACTTTGTCTTTTCTGGTCATCTATCGACTCTATTTGACTTAGGGAATTCTGACCTTATATAATGGATCAAATATCCCAACAGCCTTCCTTATTTTGAAATAGGCATTAGACAGTTGGTAAACATTCCTTCTTAAAAAACATTAAGGCATTATTCTGGTTTGCTTTCTATTGCAGTAATAAAATATAACTGAAAGCATCATGGGCAGGAAAGGGTTTATTTTTTTTCTTTTTTTCAGAGCTGGGGACCAAACCCAGCACTTTACCACTGAGCTAAATCCCCAACCCAGGAAAGGGTTTATTTAAACTTCCAATTTACTCTCAGGTCCAAAGCAGAGACAATAGAAGATTGAAGCTTACTACTCCTGCTTTCTTAGCTTGCTTTCTTACACCTTCTTGGGCCACCTACCCAAGGATGGTACTCCCCACAGTAGAATGAATAATTTCAGAACCATCAACCAAGAAATGGCTACAGGCCAACCCTATAAAGACTTGTTCTCAATGGAAGTTCACTCTTCCCGGATGAGCCTAACTTATGTTAAGTTGATAAAAGTCTAACCAGCATTAAAGTATTATTGATTTCTTGGACTATTGATGCCTATACCACTATGTAATCATGTATGAGTTCTTGAAATGTCTGTTATATATAAAGTTGTCTCTATTCGACATTAACCTGGCTTTTCTCTTTGATTACCAGAGTATGCTGTGTCTTTCACTATACATTCACATTTCTGCGTGTGCATTTATATTTAATGCGGATCTGTTTCAGCTCAAGTGTTTGGCTTCTGTTTTTTTGTTGTTGTTTTTTTTTTTTTTTTTTTTTTTAGTTCTTTTTTGAGTTGGGGACCGAACTCAGGGCCTTGGCGCTTCCTAGGCAAGCGCTCTACCACTGAGCTAAATCCCCAACCCTGGCTTCTGTTTTTTATTATATGCTTTGGCCTATGTTTTCAAAGTCTTATTAAGAGCACTAACATTGAAACTGAGTATGAATAGAATTAAATAGCATATTTGTTACTGATTTTTGTTTGTTCCTTGTTTAGATTTCTTCGCTTTCCCCTTCCATGTATGGCTTCATGAACCATTTTTTATGATCACATTCTCTCTCCTGTTTGGACATGAGTCATACTACTTTCTCTGTATGGTTAATGGTTGTCCTAATGTTTGTTGAGTTTACAATATTCTAATCCTTCACCTGTGAACTTTAGAAATGTCTTTCAGGTTTGGTTTCTCAGTCTTATGAGAGGAGCCAGAGATTGTTGATGATGGCTGTTCTTTTTTCTCCAAGAAAGGGGGAACTCTGAGAAAAAAAATAACAGATTAGGCTGTGCTCTGGTACAGTATTTCCTCCTGAAGACACTCTTGGTTAAGGAAAAAGATGGTGACAGTTCTCCTCCCACAGCTATAACAAAGAGGATCTTTGTGTGACAGCCACCAAGTCCCTAGTAGATCTCAAAAGGAAAGGACAAAAATGAGCAGAGCAGGGAAGGCGATGAGTGGCTTCCTCATTTTTTAACCCAAAGTGTTTATTCTCCTTTCAGCATCCTGCAATCAGAGGCAGAAATCGCAATCCTTTTTTCCTATGGAAAAAGTGAGTCTCAGTATTTGGCTGTGTATCTCTCTATTTGTGGGGTAACAGTTTACCTGCCACCTTGGCGGTTTGACATTTGAAAGACATTTTGATTTCACAGACCCTTGGGATTTGTCCTTATGGGTGAATTTGTATTTGGATGAAGCAGTAGCTACAAAGTTTCTTCTATTCCAGATTGGACCCAAGAAGACTTGCTCTTTGACCTGGGCCAGTCTTTTCTTGAAATTACTCTTTACAATATCATCTGCTTCCTTCACATAGTTATGGTAAAAGTCAAGTAGCATGAAATCAAAGTCTATTACAGAGCAACTCAGAGATGGCTGGTGTCACAGTTCTTGAGTGTTCCTTAATCTTTGGGCACTTATATATGGAAAAACAAATATCATGGTTCCAAGAGGCAGTATTTTCAGTACCAAAGGATGCTCATTGTAGGAAGAAAATAGAATAAACTACTATTTTTAGCCAGTAGTAATGATTAGTTCCCATTAAAATGATTCAAGTGTTCTTTCTCTGAACATGTGAAAACAAATATATTCTTAAAACAGTTCACTTTCAAACACATACAAACCACATAAAAGCAACTCTAGTCTCAATAATGAACATTGTTCAGCTTATAAGTCGAATTCCCAGTTCTTCCTGTTGCTCACACGTTCACCTCCCTTCTGAACTGCAGACTGCTCTTACACATCAGGTAAGACTAGCTTCAAGGCTTCTCTTCCCTTCTGAAATCTTTGGTGCCATCTGATCTAGATATTCTTAAGTGCCAGCTCAGAAAAAAAAAAGTCTAGATTAGGTTACCAGAAAACATGCAAGACCCCCAAGTAAGTGAATGAAAAAAACATGACAGATTGTCTTCACATTTTCTTAAGAACCAAGAAATGACTCAATGCTAACACACTTCAAATATTCAAAATTTGTAGCACAAACTCAACATTTTGACTTCCACCCAAGAAGGAAGCCTGAAAGCACAGGCTGCAGAGGCTGTCGGGTGCTGTGTTCCCAGCATGAGCCAACACCTCGGAGCTAATGGCCTCCTGCCTGTTGGAGCGTCAGAGCACCGAGACTCATTACAAGGAACAATTGCCAAAGTTTAAAAGCGACAGAAGGGGAGAGGAACGTGTGTCCTTTGCATCTGAATAGGTATGAACATTTCTCCATGAGAAAAATATGAGCATACAGTTTGTGCAGAATTATAATCAGCATTACCAATTGAACCTTAGCAGAGCTGATTGGAGAAGTCTCTGACAGGTAAAGCTCTGGCCTGCTTTTGTATGTACAGGGAACAGGTTAGACCAATTTAATAACATCTTATAAATTATGAGAGGACCGAATACTTACAAGCTGAATGTTATTAAATTGTCTTTACAAAATGATTTTTATGTAGCCACTGTCAATGAGGAAACCCAGATACTAATAAAAAGAAAAAAATGTATTCTAAAACTTAAAAAAGTAAAATCACTTTTAAGACATTGGTCGGCCTTCATTTCAGTACCCCTTTCCTCATTCATAAAAGTAAATTGAGAAGCATGCCATCTGGTCTATAATTTAAAGAGAACAGTAGAAATCTCATGGACACCAAAGAGAAATCATGTTCAAATAAATGAGATCTGACAAATAAATTTAGATTTCTATTTCAGAATAGTAAAGATATCTATAACTGTCCACTAGAAAACAAAATTTCCGGTAATGCCTGATTTGATATATAAGATGCAATCTACTTGTTAAATGTCAAAATACTCGAGCTTGTGTAGTCGACTGCTAAGGAAAGGGAAAACAAATTAAAATCGTCATGCTCTGGGGAATTTGGAGCAATGACAGGAAGCTGCCCAGGCCCTCCTATCCTCAGGACTTAGCCGCTGTTTCAATTGTCATTAACTTGTCCAGTTGTTTAAACTTTCAGAGGCTTGAGTTTAGTGTTTTATGAAATAATTTATGATATTTTTCAAGCTCATACAGTGAGATTCAATTTAACTATCTTTCAGAAAGAGGTCCGAGGCCAGAATGGTTGGAGAATTGCAGTTTTTGATAGGTCACTCAGTTGTCAGAGGCTTTAAGTCTTGCAAGTGAAGCAATCTAATGTTGCCTTGCTTTCCTTGGGCTCATCCCTCTTGCTCATTATCTTCCAGACTTTTCTCCCATCTGCTTTTCTAAGTGACATCAGATGAAATGAGAAAGTCAACTCAATGAATGGGGAAACAAAACACCTCAGTTGCACCCAAGAAAGACAAATACGGAAAGTTCTGAGGATGTTATGAGTGGGGAACAAGCCAAGAACTCCAACATGATTAACAGGCACTCACTCAAGACACTTCGCTCTGTCCTGCTACAAACCTTCAGTTTTCTAGAAATCTCACCAGAGGCTGCATTTACAGGAAGTCCATGTACTGAACGCCTGTGCAACCATGATAATTTCCAGTTTTACCTTATCAATATAATTCTAAACAAAATACATTGGAATCAATCTCACTTACAAAAGGAGAGACAAAGGGAGAAAACAACAGTTTCTTGCAAGCTTTTAGGAAGTAATTTAAGCACCACCAGAACAATATATCTAAGCTAAGCCTTAATTGAAATGCTTTCTTGGGGATCACATACCTATATTCATGTAAGTCTTGTTTTCTCTGAATCTCCCATGAGGAGAAAATACCAATACTTGGGGATGTTTTATGTTTTTAATTTTTTTCTAAGTGGCCCTCTTTCTTACAACCTTTGCATGTAAGTCTTTATTAAGATATCTTTCATAAAATTTCCAACTGTGCTTCATACTACCTAGCTTCATATTTTTCTTCTACTTCAAATCTCCAAATCCAAGTTTGGCCTGAATCAAGATCCTTAAAAAACTGAAGGAACTCTTCCAACTTCTGGGGTGGCAGTGTGGACCTATAGATTTGTTCCTTCAGTACTGACTGTACTTCTCAAACCTTCACTGTCATCACTAGATGATGGGCAAATTACCAATGTACATTTGTATATGAACTGACACATATATACACAGACACACATGGTCTATGTGCACATATGTATGCACATGCATGCCTGTGTACACACACAGGGTGTTTGAAGGGAGCACTTTCTCTTCTCTAATGCTCAGTTGCTCATGCCACATCTATATTTTCCAGATTCAAAGGAGAAGAAAACTGCTAAACTGAGTTTATACAGTTTCTTTATTTATTTGCTTTTAAATTATTTACTTTCTAATTTTTTCATATATCCTAAACATCAAATTTATGTGCTGAATTTAAAGGTGAATACTCACTCGAATCTAATAAAATTGACTTTAGTTGTTAAATACATTATTTAATATTGTATATTTACTGTCTAATCACTAAATAAGTGAAACCGTGAGAGGTTGGATTTTTGTCATCATATAAATTTGTATCAGTCATTTAGAATAACCTGAACAATAAGTATTAACACCTTATTCACAAATCCATGGTGATTTGTGTTTTCATTTGTCTTACCTGTTTGGTCAATATCTTATTAAATCAAAACATTATTTGAATCAACTTTCCTCTTGCTTTGCACTAAGCCAATTTATTTTTGGGACATACGTTCTCATTACAGATTTTCATAAAATTGGGTAAGGAAGTTCTTGTTTGTTCTTGTCTAAACTGTATCAACTTTGATCATCACTGCTCTCAGCCCTTGGAGTTCTCATACAAAGAATTCTTTTAAATGGATCAAATAAAAAATTCAAGAGTTGAGACCTGTTTAATTTCAAAGTCTGATGATTTCAAAGGAATCCAGGAACTTGTTATTCAGATATGTAATAAAGAATTCAAAGCATTTTTAAGGTCATAGAAGTCCAAATTCCAAGACAGATCTTGCTCTTATAACTGACAATAGAGCCTAAGATTCCAAGGCTACAAACATTCTTCCTGGTCCTTGATTTAAATTTTTTTAATGTAGTCAACATTTATTTCAACTTATATTCCAAAGTATATTCCTCAACTTTCAACCACTGTGATAAAATATCCAAGACAACTTAAAAGGAAGATATCGAGGCTTACATCCCATCAGCTGTGCCTTGGCCTCATCATTTTTTATCTGTGGTAAGATGTCTTGATGGGAAAGGAGTGTCAGAGCAGAGCTGTTTATCCCAGGGAATCCAGGAAGCAAGCAGAACAGGAGGAGGAAGGGTCACCGAAACCCTCACAGAGGCATGCCCTTGATGACTTACTTTCTGAGCGATGTCCTCCCTCCTAAAGTTTCCACCACCTTCCAAGAACTCCATTAGCTGAGAAAAAGCTTTATCATTTAGTTTTTGGAGGACATTTAAAAGCAAACAAAACAATAAAACATTATTAATACTACATCAAATGCATTAACAGTTTGTGTGTGTGTGTGTGTGTATGTGTGTGTGTGTGTGTGTGCACCTGTGCGTGTAATAATTAACTGGTAATGAACTGACTGGTAATAAAGTCACAATTTTTTATCTCATGACAAACTGTATAGACTCAGACTCACAGATCTGACTGGCCCAAGTACTTGGCAGTTGAGGAAAACACACATTTATGTTACAAACCCAGTTGGATATTTCTGTAACAAGCAGAATATAGAATGGTGGACCAAACCAGGTTCTTGGAGCCTAAATGAGACAACTAGATTCTTACTAGTGAAACTCACCTATCTCCCAAGTGTAGTACTGTAAAGCATCTTACATATTGCAATGTGCTGTATGGCTATTGAGGGAGAAGCACTAAGTCTCATAAGGGGGATGATTTACTTGATTCTCTTAAATTTAAGTCTTATTGCTAAATTGATAGGTCATTTAAATTGTTTTACTGGAATATGGTTGCTTGAAATAGAATTTTAAAAAATTATTGGTTATTTTGTTTACTTACATTTCAAATATTATCCTCCTTCCTGGTTTCCTCTCTGAGAAATCCCCATCCCACACCCCTCCCCACCATCTCCATGAGGGTGCTTCCCCACTCACATGCCCACTTCCACCCCATCACCCTAGCATTCCTCTAAGCTGGAGCATGAAGCCTTTATAAGACGAAGGGCCTCCCCTCCCTTTAATGCCAGACAAGGACATCCTCTACCTCATATGCAGCTGGAGCCATGGGTTCCTCCTCTTTGGCTGGTGGTTTAGTCCCTGGGAGCTCTGGGGGGTCTGGTTGGTTGATATTGTTGTTCTTCTTATGAGGTGGCAAACCCCTTCAGCTCCTTCAGTCCTTTCCCTAACTCCTCCATTGTGGTCCCTCTGCTCAGTCTGATGGTTGGTTGCAAACATCTGCATCTGTATTGGTAATGCTCTGGCCTAGCCTTTCAAAAGCCAGAAGATCCTGGGCAGATGTCATACAGACCTAAGCGAGCACAAATGCCAGCCCAGCCTACTATGCCCAGCAAAACTCTCAATTACCATAGATGTGAAGCCAAAATATCCCATGACAGAACCAAATTGATTTGAAATTTTTAAGAATAAAAACCAGGTAGACGAATTACATTTTCAATCTACGGGCACACTTGTATTTAAGTATTTCAGAAAATGCTGTTAATGTTATTTAAAGTAATGTGAATACTACCAGCATATAAAAGGTTATTAATTTAAAAATACAGTATTCCTGTTTTTTACAACATTCTTTATTTACTACCCCCCAAATTTTAAAGTGTTTAGTCCTTTGCTAACTTCCTCTTTACTCAGTATATTATTCAACAACTTAGCAAATTTGTGAACCTATGTAAAATTCTTTGTATTTTATTATTTTATCAATATCTTTCCATTTGAGAGGATTTGGATGCGTCTCTTGCCTGTTTTTTTTTTAATAGTGATATTTCACTTTTGCATGGCTATGAGTTAAGTTCGTGGGTGGGAGTGCATAACTCGTCAAAGTGCTGAGATCAAGGAACTGGATGTTCAGCCATAGATGCAACATCTCTATTAATGCACCAATATGAAGGCCCAGCAAACACCGCAGAAGAGGAGGTAGGGAGAAAGAGTTGAAGGAGGGGAAGAGTGTTGTCAATTACTGCTCGATGAATTTGGCATGTTAGAATCATGAGCTCATAATAGCTGTGGTTACCTGCATAAGACCTAAACAAAGTCAAGCCACCAAATTCCAGTGAACATGGGGTAGATTATTTCTAATCCCTACTCTTTGCTGACGACATTTTGGAAATGAATAATTACTAGAGGAGGGAGAATCATGTGTTTTGAGGATGTGGCCATTGATAGGTTTCTTACTCCTTGATGGATAACTCTATGCCCATGTATGTATCACTAATTCTAACTAGATTTAATAGGCTATAAAAAAGTAAAGGACTTCAAATTGGTAGTGGGATTGGAGAGAACATGGGGTGTGTCAGAGGGGGAAATAGAGTGTAGATATGATCATGTTCCATTGCATATATGTATATCAATTTTTCAAAAGGAAAAGAGAAAAGATTTTTAATGTGATGTGATACATTGAGTTAAAAAAAAAATAAGTTAACCTTGCCCCATCCAGCCTTACTATGGGGGTTGGTGCCTGGTTACATTATCACTTGTTATGCTATGTTTGGCTGACCTCCCTGGGAGGCCTGCGTTCTCTGAAGGGAAGCAGAGGAGGAGTGGATCTAGGTGAGTGGGAAGGCAGTAGTCGCAGACCAAAAGGAGAGGAAGGATGGAAACTGAGGCCAGGATATCATATATGAGAAATGAATAATAAAAAATAATCTTAATGCTTCATGGATCTTTAGCGCAAATTCCCACCGGAAACATCACTACTTGTTATTTTAGGTCTGCCCTGGGAAAGTAATGTCATAATTCCTATTACTCTATGAGCAGCAGAACAAGAGAATTACTGCAATTATAATAAACGCTTATTAAAGATATACTGTGCTAGAACATTGTTTAAAACAGCTGCACATCCCTGTCAAGGGCGTGAACTCAGTATGCTGTGACTGTTAAACAGAGTTACGGGGACAGAATGTGGAAGCTGTGACACCTGCAAACTAACCTTCAACCATATGTTGCGATGGCTTTATGAGCCACTCAACAGTAAAACCCCTCGGAACCCACCTGCTTAGATATATTTTCTGAACTAAAATTGGATTATAATGTATGAAGTCTGCGTTCCTCAGACTGCAACCAGGCTGCCAATAGATTTTTGGCATATTAAATTCCTTGGCTACCTATAAATTTCTGGAATCCAGACATACTTTACAAATAGAGATATTCAAGGTAAATATTAGTTCGTCTGAAATAGTCTAGATGTTTATAATTTGTATAAAGTAGCTCTCACATAGTCTTACTTATGTTAAAATATGAAAACTTGGAATGAGAAGCACTGTAGAGAAGGAACAAGTATGTGGTACCAATTAGGTTGAATGAAAACACTGATGATAATGTGTCTTCTACCTCACCATTCAAAACAGCTACCCGTGTGACACTGCATCCTAACTTTCATAAATCCGACTGTTCTTCCCATACTTTAACATATTTAAATGCCAACCAGAAAAGTCACATTTTAGTCGGCATACGTTTACTGCTGTGGTATAAACCGGTCGGTTGTTACTGGGTTTCTGTTTCTCTGTTTCTTTTTTCAATGCTACTTAAATAGCTTTGATTATTCATAAATCATTTAAAGTTATAAATGCAAATTACATATTTTCCCTGAAAGTTTTGATTCCTTTTAAAAGTCATTCACGTGATGTCGATGATGCAGGAAAGGAAAGCAAGTGACTCCAACAAGAGTCTATGTTAGCAAAAATAGGGTGGCAGCTAAGATCTGGGTGGCAGCAACTCCAACGGGAGTTTATTAAATTCTGGTCAGAATGGATTCTACTCCAAACGAATTAGGTCAAACTTTATAGGAAGTTGGACTACAGCATAGAAGCTACGTGGGCGCCCAAGACTCATTCTTGACAACCTCCTCATATCAGAAATGTAATCAACTGTGAACTTAATCAGATTAAATGAAAAAAAGTACAGTTTTACCTGGCCTTGGCTTGTCTTTTTAAATACACCAAGTTCTAATAAAATCAGCTGGAGACAGAAATCAAATGTGAGAGAGACTTGGATCTGCCATTTTCTCTACAGGAAATAAACAAACCCACAAAGATCCGAACAGAAGACTGAGAACCATGTCTTCTTTTGATTACTTTAGCGTCTTTTTTTTCTTTCAGGATTCAAGGTGAATGTACCTTGGTCTTTGCCACCGGCAAGGGTCAAATGGCTCATGAAATGATCTGCCCACAGCAAAACAGAGGCATAAAATAGCCAGGATCTTCAAAACAAATCTGATGTATTGAGGAAAGCTAAAACTTGTGCTTTATAGTAACAATTGGCACCCATGCAAAGGAGCTACTTCAGATCGCAAAGTCTGTCTCAGGATGCTGGGCCACACTTGCAAGCCTCCGCATTTGCCTTTTCCACCCTCCTTTACCGACTTTGTGCTCACGTTTGTTTCTTTTGGCTTCTTGACAGTTAGACCTCATGCTGTTCTCTTCAATTGTGAGTAAATCTGAGGCTGAGTTAATAAGACTCTACAGCATGAGATGGTGAGCTATTAAATAAAATTGGCTTTAGAAGAAAATCTAGTTTATCCTCATAATAATTCGAGTGATAAAATGCATTATCTTCATAGACTTATACTTGGAAGGCTCAAATTCAATAGCATTCTATTCTCGTAAGTAGAGCTGAGATACTGAGGCAAGTAATCATTTAAATTAACCCTGTGGATTCCACAAATGCCCTCTTTCATAAAGCTATGTCTTCTCTTTTCCCAGAAAACAGTGCGAACATCTGCTATAAATGTTGTTTAGCAAAATCAAGCAAAGCTCATGGGTGGATCTTTGTAATCAATTAGAACCGTGTCTTCAAGGCACAGTCAACAGGCTGGGAAGAAATAAAGAGAAAATCTCCCTTCAGTTATGGGAAACAAAACGGAACAAATGTAAATCTTGTGAACTGTAACAACCTCTGAGAACCACTGGGGGAAAGGTAAGAAAATTCAGCCGAGCCCATGGACTTGAATTCCAGGTCTTGGAATAAGAGGCGTGTGGATTCAAGCTCAGCAACCTACACCAAGTAACACCGGGAAAATCATTGTCACTATGGCTGGGACTCCTTGTGGATAAATGTGGGTCGTGGTTTACCTGATGAAGCAAGGTTCACAGAAGCTCCACAGTGGTGGAGACTGAATATGCAAATGCTCTGAACTATGCTGACACAGACGAATCTCTCCTGAGGGCAAAGCAGCACTGTGAGCCGGTCGCCAGCCTGGGCAGACCAGTGAGCTCACCTGCCAGGCTTTGCGATATAGCAGTTGGGGTGACGTTCATGAAGAGAAACACAGGATGTTGCTGTTCCCCACACCCATCTCCTTCTCTCTTCTCTCTCTGCCCAGTTACTGGTTTTGTTCGGCCATGCGCTTGATAGGCTCAGAAGGCAAGGAGCCATGCATGATAAAGAAAAGTCAAAACTGTGAACCAAGGTATATCTCTTCTTCTTACAGACTGATAATCTCAGGCGTTTGCTACTGCAACAGAAGGCCAATGTAACACTGATATTTAAAATGCAGTGCGAGCCCACAGTGTGATGTTGTTCATATGTATGCTTTTGACTTCTTCCTAAAAATAACTTCCCTTCCGTGGAGCTCTAACAGGGTGAAGCTTTTGCTGCAGCCTCACTGACTTCGGTCAGCATTCTTTTCCTGGGATGTCCAGGCACTAGATTGTGTTGGATGAGCTCTGCTTTGCACTGTGTTCTTTTCAAAGTTTCTTCAGTCTTGTGAAACTACCTTCCAAGGTGAAATAGTGGCACATGTATGTAGTTCATATAGCTAGAGGCATATTTTATGATTAGCTGACTCCTTTCGATTTGGATTTAATCTTCAATGGCTTTTACTAAAAAGAACATAATATGATTTTTGATTTTCAAAAACTACTACAGTGATTTTTGTAGAACATGATTTCGTAAAATACATTTATTTAATACAAAACAATTCAAATTTATTTTATCAGTAGAGTATTAAGGATATGAAAATTCTGATTTGAAAAATATCTGGAGCTGACTTTTGATGCTTCAGAGGTGTTGAGCCACAAAGACTGAATACCTTCCATTGCTTTCCTTTTACATCAGGTTTACAAATTCCAATGAGACAAAACTTAAGTATTTTATTTCTATCCAAATTATGATTTGGACCCATATAAGTAGTTTGAAATAGCTGTGTTCTTTTAATGTCACTGGGAAAATTCAACTTAAAGTTTCATAGCTTAATAATGTTCAAGTAATCTGGTAAAAATAAGATTGCAATGTTATTTCATGTAGGACTAATACACACTCATTACAAAGAACAAAGAAGGAAAAAAGAAGTTAAAACTGAAGACAGAAGGAGTCTCTCACATCTGCCTCATGAGTCTTCCAAAGATACTTTTATCAAAACCCATACACATATATTCATCATATGCCTGCATATACATATAATTTGATTTTAAAATACATAACTGTATGTATAACTTGATAAAATATTATAGTACATACAAGAATACATGCATTTTCATGATGATATAGAAATATATTAAAGTTATTTGTCATTTGTTTAACTGACCCATGAGTGCTGATTAGTTAAATTGCTTCCCTATTTACTGTTGAAATAAATGTACAGCCTTCACTTTTGACTTTGGTTATATGTGTGAATAACCTGAAGATAAATTAATCTCACTTGGCTGTTGCACATTTGGCCAAGTTAAAAACCCATCCAGCTGGGCATGTGAGGGGACCACTTGCTTCCTTCACACTGGATGTTTCTAACACTCATAATAATATCACAGAGAGAGTGTCCAAAATTTTTGCTACACACTAGTTTCCCTTTTTCAATGTACTTTTAAGCTCTAAATATTTATATTTGTTTTTTTGCCTTTTTCTTTTAATGTAAAACCTCTTTATTGATATTAATAACTATAAACACAAAAGGTGTATCAATTACAATTATGAGAGTCATTTATATTACATAGATACTGAATTAAATTAAAATTAATTTAAAATTACTCATATTTCCCTATATGACCTTCCATGCTATGTGATGTGTACTTTAAAACTATACATCAACATGTTCTTACATGTTAGGGATATTGGAAACTGAAGAGTTTGTGCATTAATTCCCAAATAGTTATCTAATTGTTCCTAAATCCTTAAAATATTATGGCCTCATTCCTTTTTACAACTCACTGTATTCTTAGTCTGTGTGTGCTTGTGTGTCTGTGTATCTGTATATTGTGTAAATGTGTCTGTTTACTTGCAATGATGCACTAGCAGAAGTCAGAGGACTGCTTACATGGGTCAGTTCCCTTCTTCCACCCAGGGAGTTTTAGAGAGTCAAATTCAGATCATCAGTAGTACTTTACCCATAAAACTATCTTGCACACTGACAATCCATGTTTTAAGTCTCACTCATGAAAATATTCCTAGATTGGGATTGCAGTTTTCAAATATCTTGGCATCAATACAATATTTGGAAAACTGGTTTTGTCCCAAGCCCAAAGGGCTGTGTTTTTTTATACATTTTTCATATTACTGTGGATATTAACTCTTTGAGCACATATTACTAACACTTGGCAAGAGGGGATGCCTTCAGGTAGGTAAGACATGTGACATCCAATACCACATAAATAACTTTTGAACTCTGCTCAAGAATACTCCACTGGCTACTGACTAGTGACTCTTTGACATCCCAATCTGTTATATGATGCATTAGGCATGTGGAAAGTCTCCATTCACTAATTAGGTGGATCATTCAAAAAATTCACACATCTCATTATACATGTGTAAATGAAGAAGCTAAACATTTTTTTTTCTAAAATTTAAAACTAAATGCTACTCGGGAGTCCATATTACTTTTGTCTGCTCCTTCCAGAACACCAGTACTGCAGTATTTCTTTCATAGTGAAACTCCTTGTCCTTCTCTCTTCCCCTCCAACTCCCTCTCTTGCCCTTTCAGTTCCCCTTCCACAGCTCCTTCTATTCTTCCTCCAACCCCTCTCTCCCTGCATTATTCTGTATGTGTCAAGGACCATGAAGTAAATGGCCTGGGGACAAGGCTGAATTCAAGATCAGGTAAAGAAGACTGTAATCTAAGTAAGAGAACAGGGTAGCATTTTTCTTGAATATCTTTCTTATATCCTTTTCTTTGCTAAAGAACTAGAAGTCTTTTTTTACTTTTTTTTTTTTGGTTTTTTTTTTTTTTTGGAGCTGGGGACCCGAACCCAGGGCCTTGCGCTTCCTAGGCAAGCGCTCCTAACCACTGAGCTAAATCCCCAACCCAAGTCTTTTTTACTTTAATGGTGACTTTTGACTTAGGAATGAAGCTATTCTTGTGTTTTCATACACATCTTACCTTTGCCTTCGAGATAGATTTGTGTCTGGTGAGCAGTGGTAGGGTCAGAACCACTGTGAATAGGGGCACTGCTTTAGAACGTTAAGAAAGAAGAGACCGGATCTTTACTTAATGTGTGCATTGCTCAGGGGAAAGAGGACACACTAGTCCCGTGATAGCTTTATTTCTTTCAGTATGAATTCTGGCCCTGCTCCATGTAGCACACAACAATGCAGCAATCATCCATGTACCTCAAGCCATGATCTATCCATGACTATCCTATGCCCTGGACTCCCTAAGATGAGATAACTAGATAACTATGTTTGAGTTTAGATATGTATGGCTAAGTAAAATACTACAGAAAGTTAAAATGCTTTTCGTTGTTTCTATTTTTACACTCTATTAATCATTACTCTTCCTGAGGGAAGATAGTGTCAAAAGAATTAAACTTGTGTATTGAACTTAAAACTTGGGGCTTTAAATATCTATCAACAAAAAAGGAAGCATTTTGCTTGATTTGTGAAATATAATGATTCTTGACAGTCCAGTTAGTGCACTGTCACTCGTTCTGATGTAACGAGTGGCTGCAAAATATTGGGAAAACATGGAAGTCAGTTCTTTGAAATACAAGCAATCAACGATTACTTTTACTGAGATAATGGCCCCAGCACATGCCTGCTTCTTGATTGTAGGACTCAGGAACCATAACTCTCATTTAATAATACAGACACAAAAGTAGTAAAACTCAACACTCCCACCATGGTTTTCTTTCAAGAATTGCAGTTTCACAGTATGAAGACTAGCAGAACAATGACTTATATTAGTAATTAATAACTAAATAGATTCTTATCACCTACAGCTAGCTCAACTCTGCACTGGTTCTCCACAAGACACAATTCAAGTACTGAGCATAAGGTTATACTTGACAAAACTGCAAGGCAGCAAACAATAAGATTGATATCATTCATTCAGCACATTCTAAAGAGGCACTTTGCC